>NC_048596.1:63898973-64058973 GCF_003668045.3 Cricetulus griseus
AGCTGAAGGCTTGAAGGAAATGAAAAGCCTATGGCTATATTTATGGAATGAAAAGGGCATTTAAATTACAATTAAGTTAGTATGTAAACAGCGCAGCGCATTTATGTTCCTTCACACACTTGCAGGCTTTATGTAAAAGAACATTTTTGTCATTTTCAGTAAAACACTGCAGAGGGAAATTGAATCAAATGGGCTGCTAGCAAGCTGATGAAATGAACCGTTCTGTCAAATCAAAAACCATAAGACATGATTGTCATCTGTTGGTAAGGGTAGGGGAAAATCACCTGAAGACACTTGTGTTTCTGTTGCAGCTATTTAAATCGAACAGACACAAATTAGACTCTATAAAGGGAGATGAACTGTGTTTTCTTCTTGGATTTGCAAAGATTATTGTTTGAAATAGGCTATTATTTTCTATTTAGAAAATAAAAAACAACAAAAAAAAAAAGAACCAAAGCCCCACCCCTGGCTGATGTCTGCAGGCTGCTGACAGAATTCCCCTTCTCAGATTTCAGTAGGAACTGGCCCTTGTTACGTCCAGTCCAACATTTGGAATTCGACTTTGGCACACTAGCCAGCACCACAGGGGGACTGTAGCTGACCCCCGGGCTCATTTCCTAGTGACACGTGCTGTCACAGTGTGTCAAGCTCCTGGCAACGTCACCTGGGGAGCCTCATGGCACTGCCTTTAATTTTATGCATTTAACACATTTCTTGATCTCCTGTGGCAAGCTACACACTTGAGTGAGGGTGTACACAGAGGGGGCTCGGATGGCTGGGGGACTTGCAGCCTGTAGTCCTTCCCTAGCTGCCTGGAGTATTGAGGCAGTGACGGTGACCAAAGCTAATGAGAGCAACCACCATTTCACAGCACCTCCACAGAGCAGGTGAAGTGCCTATTAGAGCCATCACTAGCAGAAACCCCCAGTAAATGAGACTTGGCGTGTTGGCTACTGGAGCTGTGGAGCCTGGCAGGGACACCAGCTTCCAGAGGGAAGCACGCAAATTGACACGTGCCCAGAAGGAATCGCCAGGAGGAAAATGAAAAGGAAACATTCATTTCCTCTTCTCAGGTCTAATCCTAGCCTCCTAGGTGCTTAGCCACAAGACAGGGCTGGAGGGGAAGGTGGCAGCCGTGTCCACAGCTTACCCACACTCTGCTGAGCCGTCGTGCACTGACAACTGTCCAGCAGCTGTTTGGCATCACACACCTAAACAAAAGGAAAGCCGGGCTCTCACTCCCAACTCCCCAGAGCCAATGGGTAAGCTACAAGACACTTAGCTTTCTTTTCTGTTCTCCTTGCTCCCCAGGAAAAAAACAAAAAACAAAACAACAACAACAACAAAACACTGGTGGGCCATGGGCTTCTGGGATCAATATAAACCCTCAGTATGCATTTCCAATTGTGCTGTGGGACCAGCAAGGATATTACAAGAAAATCTGAATGCAAACTTCTGGGTAAGGTAAGTCTGTTGTTTCACATCTTCTGATGCTAACATCCCAAGACCTTTAGGGAGGGATAATTATAAGTGTGTTCATTTCAAAGCTTTAGAAGGTACCCATTTGGGACACAAAAGTCCTTTAGTTCTGGCTTTGGTTACTTAAAATTATTTAAGGTTGAGTACTACACAAGTTCCTCAAAACACAGAGGTTAGTATGCAGCTGGATCTCTCAGTGGGGGGTTCTGAATGCTTACCCATTTCTCCATGTCCTAGTTCTGAACCCAGGAGATAACTCACTGCTACCTCCCTTGAGTTCTTGCGGCCCACCCTCACTTCTGTCAAGACAGAAACTGGATTATCTCTAGAGAGCTTTGGCATGGGCTCTAGTCCCTTCTGTTGGGCTGTGTAGATGGCAAAAAGCCCTTCTTGTGATGAGTTTTCTATCAGGCTTTCTTTTAGGTCACCAACTAGCTCCCTAATAAAGACACATGGAGACATTATTAGTTATGAATGCTTGGCTTTATCGGACACTTGTCCCACTAGCTCATATAATGTATTTTAACCTGTTTCTCTTCATCTATGTTTTGCCTTGGGGCCTTTTACCTTTCATTCTGTATGCCCTATTTCCCTGCTTGTTCTGTGTCTGTCTGGTGGCTACCTGGCTGGCTGGCCCCAGGTGTCTGTCTCCCTTTTTTTCTCCCTCATTCTCTTCTCTTGTCTCTCATCTCTGTCTCTGTCTGTCTGTCTGTCTGTCTGTCTGACTTAGGTTTCTCCTCCTACTATTCTCTCGGCTGGCCAGTGGCATCTATCCCTCTACTGTCTAGCTATTGGCTGTTCAGCTTTTTATTAGACCAATCAGGTACCTTAGGCAGACAAGATGAAACAAATGCAACAGATCTTTACATAATTAAACAAATACAGCACAAACAAATGCAACACATGTTTGCATGGTTAAAGTAATATTCAGCAACATAAACAAATGTAATACATCTTTACATAGTTAAAGTAATATTCCCCAACAGAGTTCAACATACTTATAAGCCCTGTAAACTTTCACATCCACATTTCATTGATTGAGCTGGTGCATATTCAATATACACCATGAGTAAGTGCAGAGAAGGTGCTAAGGTCACAGAGGAAGGAAGCAAGCATCTCAGATCACAAAGCAAACACTGAGGTGCCTTCAACCTGAAGAAACCACTCACTAGCTTCCAGGTGGACACAAGATTCCTGCTCCATAGCCTGCATTACTTCTAGTCTGAGAAGAGGTCCTGCCCTGTCCCTTGGAAGGATGCTTAGGAAGGTGGAGTCTCAGGGGCTGTCCACCTTTCTCAGCCAGTCTGCCCTGCCCTAGCTCAAACAGGCTCTCTGCCTTTGAACCCTTCCCCCTAGATCTGCCAGCCCCCAGGGAGTAGCAGGCACATCAAGACCATGAAACGCCAACCACTGCAACTCAGAGTTATATTTCTTTTCATGTTTTAAACATCTGACTTCTCCAAACTGCTTACTCCAGTTTTCCTTCCTGAATCAAACTCTCTATTCTCTGGTCGTAGCCACCATGCCCCACTTTCTCCATCAGCACAAGCTTTACCTGTACAGTGGGTGCTAAACCCTGCAGATGGCAAAGGGCACCCCAAGTGTGACCCAATGATGAAGGGAATGGAAAGTGGGTAAGAAAAATATGACAGGGGACTTTTTTTTAGAAGGTTTTCAATTAGCTGTCCTCAAGTCATCGGTAACAACTGAGCCCATGAGACCTCTGCATATTCAGCCAGATGAGCTTTCCTCATATGTCATAGTATGTGCTTTAAGACACATACTGTTTGGGATGGCTAGGGACAGGTGGGATGTTGGGGGGGGAGGAGAGGGAGAGGGAGAAGGGATTGACATCTGAAGCAAGCTTGTTCCTAATTTAAACTAATAATAATAAAAAAAGACACATACTGTTCTTGTATTCATCCTGCATCAGTTAATCTTGGGCCAGGTGAGACATGTCACCATGTGATTCTGTCACTATGTAAATGTCACACAAACTTATATGACAACAATGTTATCACATGATATGATCCTCAGGACAGGTTTTGGTACATGAAGCTCTGTTGGCAGAAATGATGTCATGCAGCACACAACTCTATTTTTAAGAGTTCTGACCTCTGGTTCTTAGGATGCCTACAGGATATTCAAAGAATCATGCAAGTGGTATTGGCTGTCATGGTGACCAAGGGTTGCCCTGGGCATTAGTGAGCAGGACACAGCTCCTAGAAGACACAACTCTTGTGCCATGGGCATTTCCAGATGAATCCCTGAGGCAGGCACTTCCATTCATTAAAGACACCACCAGTGTAGGTAAGGTAAAGGGTGCCCGCCCACACCCCATGGACACATATGTTCAGTGTCAAAAATAAAATCACCCACAATCTTGCCAGCCTGAGATACTCACTATCAGTATTTTAGCAGATTTCTTTCAGTCTACTCTTTTTTTTTTTGATACATTTAGATGTGAAGTGTATAAGAAGGATCACCTTGGTTACAAGGATTCCTAGCAACTTTGCTTTCAAAAACTGGAAAATAGTTTCATTTGCAGAGAATCCTGGAGTTACCCAAGAACTTGTTTGTGGGCAAGCACATTGTCAGTTTTTATTCTTCCCTGTGCCCTCCTGGTTGGTAGGTGATTGAACCACACTGTGGCCCTGTAAGAGCTGCAGGCAGCGGCCAGCTCTGGATTGCAGAGGACAACCTGGTGTTACTGCCCCCAGCTCTGTCCCTGTCTCATCTTAGATTCAAGGTCCTCTTCTTCAAAAGTAGCCCTGCCAGGATTGAGAGCAAAGTGCCTAAGAGGAAATGAACCTTCATTTGTCTTGCAAATTAAACTCTATTAACCCCACAGGCTGCTCCTTGAACATGCTTCTAATATTAGCGTGGCTGCATATATTATGCAGATGCTATGTTTGGAGCACTATGTTAGATACAAAATATTTTACAATCCTCAAGCCAGAAAAATTGCAATGGTTCAGTAGCAGGAAGTTTGGAGGAAGAGTTTGTTACCGTGAGGACACACAATGACATAAGCTGCTATTGTCAGTTAAAGAGAGCATCAAGGAGAATAACCATAATATATAGCTTCATTTGTTGAATGTCAGCATGTACAAAAGCCTTATAAGATATGACCTCAGAGAAATCATGACATCTGATTTTAGGGCAGACTCCTGAAGGCATCACACAATCATCTATTTTATCATGAACTCATCTACTGTTCAGTGAGAGACAGGTCAGAACTATTTTGGACAGCTTATAAAAAATGTAGCTTTCCTATTCAAATGTCAGAGTAAACTTATTTTATCTTTCTTTTACACACACACACACACACACACACACACACACACAGAGAGAGAGAGAGAGAGAGAGAGAGAGAGAGAGAGAGAGAGAGAGAGAGAGAGAGGCTTATGTGAATGTGGGTAAGACAAATCCTAAGAACACGTGATGTATGTATGTGTGTCAATTGGGCATGCCATACCATGGCATGACTGTAGAGGTTAGAGCATACTGTGGGTGTTGGTCCTTGCCTTCTGCCTTATTTGGTAATTGTTTTTCTGCTGCATGGCCAGGCTAGCTGGCCTGAGAGCTACAGGGTATTATTACCCTGTCTGTCTCTGCTTCCATCTCACTAAAGGAGCACTGGGTTTACGTATGTTCCTGCTATGTTCCAGCTTTTATGTGGGTTCTGCAGATCTGAACTCAGGTCCTCACATGTGTGTAGCAAGGGCTTTTATCCACTGAGCCACCTGCCAAGACCCAGCCTGCCAGTTTCTTCACACAATTCTGCTGTGATTTGTTTCTTTTAATGGGAATGCTCTATATCCATTTATCAATTTCAGGAGAATTGACATAACAAAATTGTACCTTACAATCTAAGAATGGGATGATCTCTTCTTTAACTTCTACATTGTTTTATTTATAACATTAAAGCATTTTGACATTGTTTTCAGTATGCACATTCTGCAAGTATCATTGGATGTAAATTTATTTCACATGCATTTTCTTTTTTTCTTCTTCAGATTGAGTATTCCTTACCCAAAATGTCTGGGACCTGCTGTGTTTAGATCTAGATTATTCTGTTTGAATTTTGGAAAATTTGCTTACATTTTACCAGCTGAGCATCTTGAATCTGAAAACCCCAAACCTTAAATGACTTAAACTCATGAGTTTAAGTATTGTGGGTGTCAATGTTCAAGAATGTTGAAACAATTGGGATTTCTGGGTTAAGAATGATCAAACAGGGCTGAAGGCATGGTTCAGCCATTAAAAGCACTGGCTGCTCTTGCAGGGGACCATGTTCAGTTCCCAGGACCCACACGGAGGCTCATGACCATCTGTGACTCCAGTCCCAGAGGATGCCTTCTTCTCACCTCTGTGGGTACCACATGCATATATACATTTATATGCCAGCAACTTTGCATCGTGATGAAGGACATATTCCTTCTTCTGAGGTCACTCACTCATCCTGTTTCCTGCTGAAGTGTGAGCTGATTTAAAAAAAACAAAACAAAACAAAACAAACAAACAAAAAACATTTGACAGTGCTTAATCTTAGGCTCCTAAGAGCAATTCCCCTTGGTCATTATTTGTCCCCCTTTTTTATATACCTCTGGCTTCCAGGTACTATCCCTGAGGACCTCTGTTTTTGTGTTCATGGGATAGACTGTTGCTTCCATTTAATGCCTTTTGCTGGTTACAGTATCAGGATCATGTTGGCATCATGAGCAGACAGGAAACACCTCCTTAAGTGTGTCTCCTGTAAGAGTTTTATCAACTTGGTCTAATTTCTTCTACAAAGCTCTCATTTATTCCCCCAACAAAAGCAATTAGGCTGGATTTTTCATTATGGAAAAGTTGCTTCTATGAATCTATCATTATGGAACCAACCTTGCTCCCCGCTTCAGGCTATCAGGTAGCTTAGGTTGGCCTTGAATTAGGAGGCTGAAGATGACCTTGATTTTCTGATTCTCTTGTTTCCACTTCCTAAATGCTGGGATTACAGGTAAATGCCTCAGTGCCTGGCTTATATAGCACAGGGGACTGGATCATCTAGGGCTTGCCTAGTCCTGAATACTAGGCAAGGACTCTACCAACAGAGCCACAACCTTAACCAAGAAGTTCCTTTTACTGTGACAGGGTCCCATCCTGAGAGCTTTTCTCTTCTTGCAGTGTTAAGGTCTGGGGGAAAGGTATCCTGTCACCCAGGAGCCTAGGAATACTACAAAGTCACGCCCACAACAATCCTCACACAAGAAGGTGGCTGCCTCTGCTCAGGTGAGAAGCAACAGACAATTGAGAAGGAGGCAGGCTTTCTATAGGGTTTCTTGGGGCAGGGAGCTTTCCAGCCTGGCTGGGGATTAGATGGATCTTATAACCTGATCTTAGGGGCAAGCACAAGGATTGGTAGGATTTTATGGCCTGATCTTGGGCTTTTATTCTTTCGGACTGGGACTGACCACTCTCCCACCTCAAAGTCCTGGAAACTGACAATATGACTGTTAGAGAAGTCTGTGGGGGTGGACTAGGGGTTTGTGCACGAGGAGCTTACAACAAGTAAACTTTGTGCTTTTCAAAATTTACCCTGTTTTTTAAACACTGCATTGTCCAGTTGGTTTTAGAGTCAGGTATATCTGAGCTTTCTTTTACTGAAGTTATATATTTTTTTTATAATTTATGTGAATTTTGTCTGATATTCAAATTTTACCTATTTGTTTTCTTGCTGTTTTGGGGGGAAAGGAAAGAGAAAACACCACAGGCCTGTCAGTTTGATGGTATCTATTTGACTTACAGATGGCCACTCCCTTGTGCCCACTGGCCCTGGTGCCCTCATTTTTTCTTATAAGGACAGTATCAGACTCGATGAAGACCCACTCTGACAAGCTTACTGAATTAAATATCTTGTAAAAGACACAGTCACACTCTGAGATACTGAATACTAAGATCCCCAATTTATGAATCTTGGGGGATATAATTAACTTACACAAAACAGCGTCAGACAATTCCATTTTTAAATCCTGCCCTATAGACAAAAGACCTCTGGCCTCATCTTATCCCTGTCCTACTAAAATACTCATGGCCATCTGCCTTGGGCATGTGTGGATTACCTCTGTGGCCATGGTGACAAGTGTCAGTGAGTCTGAGCTTAGGCCATCCCAAATATGGCAAAGCCCTCCACAGGAATGGCCTTTGCCTTTAGGGAAGGCTCATGTGAGAAGCAGTGCCGGCTACCTAGACTTTCCTGAGGCTCCCGGTACATAGCCTCTTCCACTTGCTAGCAGGCTTCCCTTCTAGAGAAACCGCATCTCATGTCTATTCAAGGCCCTCTACACGAGGTGTGAATCCCACTCATGCCCCAGGGAGCTTTTCAGATAAGCCTGACATAGCCAGTCACACCACAACTATTAGTGACACGGGTTGTCTGCCTACACAGGCCACTGGGAATGCAAAACCTGGGGGGACAATGCCACTTTTACATAAGAGGTTGGAATGGACTCCTTCAACACCTGAAGTGAGTGTGCATGTCAACTGAAATCGGCTGGGACGGGAAACATGCCTTTCAATGTTCACTTAATGAGTTTAAAATCTAAACAATAATGTGCAAGTAATTAATTGCAGGATGTTTTCTCAATTGTACAGCTTCTGATTTACTCAACAGATTACCTTTCTAATTTGTCTTATTCACATACATTTCCTATTTTCTCATAAAAGCAAATGTGAAACCGGCCTCATTAAAAAGATATTCTAATTTCAAAAGGGACTCCTACCAAGCAATCTTTAGAACTCACAGTGACTCAGTAGGGAAGTGCTCAAAGTTTGTTTGTTTGTATGTGCATATGTGAACACATGAGTGTGTGGTTGTGTGTGTCTGTGTGCATTCACCCACACACATCTATGAGAATCTACATGAAGGTCAGAGGTAGATGTTGGGTGTCTTCCTCAGTTGCTTTCCACCACATTTTTTGAGATAGCGTCTCCCATTGCTGACTAAGCCAGTCTGGCCATTGAGCCCCAGGGATCCTCTCCTCCTAGCATGAAGGTTGCAAGTGCATGCTATTGCAAAGCTTTTGAATGTGGGTTCCTGGCAGAATGAACTCGGGTCCTCCTGATTGTGCAATGTGGAGGTTTGAATGAGAAGGGTTTCCACTGGCTCATGTATCTGAAGGCTTGGTTCCCAGTTGGTGGAACTGTTTGGGAAGTGGAGGAGATAAGTCCTGAGGGGCAGGCAGGGTTGGGTTGAATGTTTCAAAAGCCCACACCTAGTCTCTCTCACTCTGCCTGCTGCTTATAGATCAGATGTAAGCTCTCAGCTACTGCACCAGTGACACATCTGTCTACCTGCTGCCATGCTTCCTGTCATTGACTCACCCTCTGAAACTATAAGCAGGCTCCCAGTAATTGCTTACTTTTCTAAGTTGCTGTCTTTGTCAGTGTTCTATTGCTGTGAAGAGACACCTTGACTACACCAACTCTTATAAAAGAAAGAATTTAATTGGGGCTTGCTTACAGTTTCAGAGGTTTAGTCCACTGTCATCATGGCAGCGGGCAGGCAGACACAATGGTACTGGAGAAATAGCTGAGAGTTTAACATCTAGAACTGTAAGCATCAGGAAGAGAAAGAAAGCACTGGGGCTAGCTTGGGATTGTCAAACCCCAAAGCCCACCCCCAGTGACACATTTTCTCCCAAGCCCTATCTACTCCAACATGAGCACACTTCCTAATGCCACTCTCTGAGCATTCACATATATGAGTCTATGGGGGCCATTCCTGTTCCAACCACCATGGTTGCCTTGGTCGTGATGTCTCCTCACAGCAACAGAAAGGTAACTAGGACATGTGGGGAGCACTTTACCAAATGAGCCATTCCCTCAGCCCAGAGTCTGACTTTTAAGCTCAGCAATAACCCAAGAATGACAACAATCGCAACATCTATTCAAAGCTCCCTCAAAATGCCCCAGCCAAGAAGCCAAGATAAGGAAAGGAGATAGGAAGAAACACCAGCTCCATGACCTGGTGCAGGGGTGGGTGATCAAGACGCCACAAAGGTACATATCATTCCCATCTGGGATGGAACACCATGTGAGAGGCCCTCAGTGATGGACCAGGAACGTGCAGTCAGCACTGAGTGTCTGAGGCCCAGGCTTAATGCTGGTGACACCTACTGCAGCCATTCTGAAGACAGTCCTGAGATGGCATCTATACCAAAAGGGATCCAAGAGCCACTCTAGACTCATGTAAGTTGCCAATGTCCCAGGCTGAAGTACAACAGGCACCTTGGGGTTCTGACCCAGAGATCTGTAATCACAACACAAACTGCTGCACTGGTAAACATCTTATGTTATAGAGGAATAAAAGCTTTACAAACTATAATCTATGGAGAAGGAGGAGGAGGAGGAGGGGGGGGGAGGGATAGGTAGTGGCAGGAGCCAGTCGACAATCAGGTTCTACCTTTTCTCTAGTATATTGGCCAAGAAGAGAGAGACTCCACACTCAAAATTTGCCAGGTCTGGGGCAATAAGGACACAAATCTGCTCTAGATGAAGATTCTGTGTTATGCACAGCAGGATTCTCTTGTGACCTTTTTTAGGAGGGTGGCTCATTCTTTTCTCTAAGAGACAGTAGCCTGGTCTTTGTGCTCTATCCCATCATTTGTATGTAAGTTACCAATGTCAGACACATTTGGTGGTAAAGCCATCACCCATTGATACTGATTACTCTGAGGGGCCTCACTGCCATCAAAAGGTATGATTAATTTCCAAAAAAAATTCAGGGCAAGCAAGCTTCTCTTTATAACTTAATACAGTGACTGTAATTTGTTGTGTAAATTAAATTGCACCTTAATTTTATTTTTAAAAAGTACCCAAGTATACTCCTATTTCCAAAAAAGACAAAGTATCAGCCACAGGATTCCACTCCTCACAATATCAGAGAAAAGAACATAGGCAAAGTAAACGCAACAACATTTTGTAAGACGCAGGCAAACAAAGCACAGGGGAGGGTGAGTGTTAGATGATGGGGGACCTAAGACACCCCCCCCCCCGCCGGAGGGTTCCCAGGCAGTATGTGCTGGATAGCCCTGGAGGGTAGCAGTTCCCTGTTCGGGGTGGCGAGTAGCTCAGGCAGTTTGTGGGGCAGATGCCTTGGACAGAGATGCTTCTTAGAGATGAGGCTGCAGAGATCTATGGCAGGTCCTTGTGTGAACTCAGAAGATACACATGGACACATCCACAGCAGGAGAGTATCCCAGTTGGAAAGATCTATTTGTGGTGACAATGGAGCCATGACTACAAGGATGAGATTATGCCTGCCCCCAGCAGCTGGATTGGACAACCTAACTCACCGAGTATGGAGAAGAGTACAACACACCATTCTAACAAATCCTAAGCACCAAAGAACCAAATGGTTTCCAAAGACTTTAATTGTGTCCCATAATAAATCTAAAGTCATATATGAGAAAATAGTGTAAATGGAGGTGGAGCTTTTCTTTTGTCCAAGCCATCTGGTTTCAAATAAACACACAAAAGCTTATATGAATTACAGAATGCTCAGCCTATAGCTCAGGCTTATTACTAACTAGATCTTACAACTTAAATTAACCCATTATGTTAATCTATATTTTGCCACATGGATCATGATTTTGCATGTTGTCTAGCATCTTGCTTCCCTGGTGGCTGCTTGCCTCTCTCCCTCACTCAGCCCCTCTTCCTCTCTGTATTTTCAGTTTGGTTTTCCCACCTAGCCTTATTTTGCCTTGCTGAAGGCCAAATTAGCTTTATCAACCGATGAGAGCAATACATATTCACAGCACACAGAAGGATTATCCCACGGCAAAATATCTTATACCCAACCAGATAAAATTCACAGTGCCAGGCATCCAACTGATGTCCTAAGAGTTCATCTCTACCAGCAAGCAGCGGTACATATCTATAATCTCAGCACTTGGGAGGCCATGGCATGAGGATCTTTAGTGTATAGACCAGCCTAGGCCACATGGTAAGACTTAGTCTCCAAAATAAAAACATCAGTTTTTAGTAGAACAATACTAAGAGAAATGTTAATGAGCATTTACCACTTTTGTTTTTGTCTGTACACCTGCAAAGACTATTTAGGGACCATGTCCACCAAGTCTCAGATCTGCCTATTCCATGATGTGGATGGGAGCTCCTTTATTGTATTGTTTAAGACTTAAAACGAACTTGCCATTTTAATAACATAAAGTTACAAGTTTTAAAGACAATTAAACTGAACTACATAAATAATTTAGATGCAGACAAAAAGAACATGAGCCTCTTGGTCTGCAGCCTTCTTAAGTGTTTGCTTCTGGTCTCTCTCTGCACACAGCTACAGCCACAGTGTACATATGCGAGCACCTTGCTTTGCTTCTTCACTCAGCGTACCTGTCCTGGTCCATAGTCTCACGGGGGTCAGATGCCAAGTGCTCAGTAAAAGGGATTATTCTCTAAGTGATTTTACTACTTTTGGACATCTAATCTCATCTCTATTTTGCTCTCCATACAGGAATCTGGGACAGAGAAAGCTTCCCCTATACTTCCAATCTTCCTTAGAATATACTTTAAAAATGAGATTTTCAAATCCAAAGGTTTTAGCATCATTTAAGCCTGAGTGTCTTGTACAGTCACATAACAGATAACAGTGTACAGTAGCAGCAGCATAGGGTAAAAAAAAGAAACACCAGCTTCTACCCATTCTCGAAAAAACAATATACTTTTACTTACATTGCCACCTAATTTCATGGTGAATAAAAGCATTTTGCTTCATTTACATGAAATCTTGTTCAGGAAGTATCTTGAGATACGAGCTGTAAAGTAGTGATTTTCAAAAGATGTATTTAGGTGATATTTTACACTTACATGACTTACTGTGTTGAACCTCTGTATTTCTCCATTACACAATCTATTCCCTTGGCTTCAAGATGCAAGGAATCAAGCCTCACAAATAGGTTCACCTTGATTTGACCTTTAACATGTTACTCAGTCAATCCCAGGACAATGACAAGAGAAAATGGAACACACCCTGCAGTGGAGCTGGGTACATTGCTTTTCTCAGCCAAGCCCCAAGATGAACACAACCTCTCCCTCAGGTTACCAGAAAATTGCCTGCTCTCTTGACAGAGCAGTTGACAGGGCGTGTCTTACTCCCAGAGTCAGGAGAGGGCCTGGTGCTCCCTGAACACAAGTATGAGTTGCATAAAATAAGGAACTAACTTCCTGACTTTCTACTGCATGCTTCTATTCATACTACAGAGGCTTCTACTTTGAAATACACTTTCCACTTTCTGAGTCTCGGTGTCTTCTTTTGTGACATAGATGAAATTTTCCCCACTGGGCAGAGTTACGGCTTCAAGCACCAAGAGAAAGAGCATTAGAAAGTATTTCACCACACCCAGTGAGCCAGGCAATTTCTTACAGGATAGTGCAGCAGTCAAATTTGTTATTATTAAGAGTAAAATTAAAACCTGGGCACAATGGGGGTAAACCTGTAATCCCAGCATTCAGGAACCTGAGGCAGGAGGGTTGCTGAGTCTGAGGCTAGCCTGAGCTCCACAGTGAGTTCCAGAGGAGCCAAGGCTACAGTGTAAGACTCTGTCTCAAGTAATCCTAAGGTTTTAGAGAACAGTATATAGATGATGGTACATCCCTAAGCCAGCCAGCCAACAGCCAAGGAAAGCATTTGACCATATGTCACAATTTATTTGTGAGACTAGACAATTATGTAGGAAGTGAGAGACTTAAGAACACTCAAGTCCTAAGTGTCTTTATCAAACTTCCCCTCAAAACCCAAGAGAAGGGGAGGCAGAAAAATTGTAGGAGGCAGAAGTGGTGGATGACAGCAAGGAAACAGTATCTTCCAGACAAAACAGGTCTAGTAACATACTTGAACTCACAGAGGCTGTGACAAAACACTCAAGACCTGCAGGGGTTCACACTAAACAAAACCCAGCACTGAGTAGGGGAAGTAGTCACGTAGTCCCATCCCCAACCAAGGAGCTCTTTGAAACTGACACTTGCTGGAAAAGGGAAAATTGGTTTTCTTCACTGTATTGCCACTGGGTAGGCATATCAATTATACTCTAGGGCAGGTCCCACGCCCAAGAGCAACTGACCAATACAAAATAAACTCCATGTTGTTGTTTTGTGGTATGCGTGTGTGTATGGGGGACTTTTTTGTTTCATTATTGTTTATTATGTTTGTCTTATATTTTTTGTTTTTTGTTTGTATGTTTGTTTTTAATTGAGAGAGAAAAAACAGGAAGTTGGATGGGTAGGGAGTTTCTGGGAGGAGTTGGGAGAGGGAAGAGAATATAATCAAAATGTATAAAAACATTTAAATAAAAACTTAAAAAAGCAATTCATTTGTGCTGCATAAAAGGGCCCACCACATCAGAATGCATGCGTCAAGAATCCACTTACAGAGTTAGAGTTTTTGTGTACTGTGACAAGGAAAGAAAAACCAGGACTAATAAAGTGCCAGTAAATTATGTTCGTGACAAGTAAGTAAAAGATTTTCATTTTCTTTGTACTTTCATTTCCCACTGTGAACAGGAGTACCTTATATAATCTCACAACATAAAAACACATATGCAAATGTGCTGGTTAGCATGATGGGGCCAACCTGACACAGCCTAGAACTACCTCCCAACAGTCTTAATCAGGGATTGCCTAAGGCATGTTGGCTTGAGGGTGTTCTGTGGGGTGGGAGGTTCTTCACTGTTAATATTGATGTAGGAAGACCCATCCTATTGTAGGCAGCACTATTACCTCCGCAGAGGCGCTAGACCCATGAAAGAGGGACCATAGCTATCTGAGATCAAGAACGCAGCAAGAGTGCAGATGTTTCATGACTAGCTGCTTGATTCCTGTCTTAATTTCCCCTCAGTGATGGACCCAACATGAAATAATAAGTAGAATAAGCCCCTTTCCCCCTAAAGTTGCTTTTGCTCTTTTTTATTTATTGTCACAACAACAGAAATGAATCTATAATGCAAAGTAAAGAATCATTCACAGCACATTTTAAACAGACTCGAATGCCTAAAATCCACAGGGTACGTAAGTTGGGCCTTCTCTGCATCTCCAGGCTCATCTTTGTACAATCATACTCCTTACTGCAGCTGATGTAACAGCAAAACCATCCTCCCATCCCTACCTTCAAATGGGACCATGTCAGTCTCAGCCCCTATTGTCACAGGAGTTACAGATTCCTAAGCTATAAACAAAATCGGTGTTTCCCACTCACACATGAGGGTGACAAACAAAAGCCAGAAAAACGTCTGGGAATGCCTCTCTGTGTCACCTTGAGCTCCTGTGGTACCAAGGAGGCCTGGGAACCCAAAGCACTTTTCTTTTATTAAGAACAAAACAGACAGACCTGGATTTGTGGACAACAAAGTTTTTTGTTTTTTTTTTCTAAAACATTGCAAATCCAAGCAGTGATGTGTGAGGTGAGTGATTTTCTTTAAATGGACACTCTCAGAAGCCCCCTGGCCACTTTCCCTAGAATGATCCCGTTCCAGTCAGTAAGTGACACTTACTTCCCTTCTCACAACTCTTTGTGGCAATGGTCATTTAGCAGCCCTTGCTTGGGCACCAAATAAAACATTATTTTTTTGGTCACCACACCTTGGGCTAGTAATGTGTGTCTCTGCCAACAGAACCCTTTCTTGTTTCCTATCATTTCCACGGGCCTTGCCCATCCAGGTGCTCCTCTTCTCTCAGGCACTAAGACAACTGGGTCTCAAATGAACTTTAAACAAGGCAGTAAGCTCATCTTCAAGGGCCTAGAAGCTCTGTAGGAATGGGGATGGATGGGTTCTCTCTGAAAGCAGAAAGCAAGCAAGGCCTAACAGTTTGTTGCCAAGGAAGGGTTAACGTCTTCCCACATGCCCAGCCATGAACTACACCAAAGAGCTCCTCACGGCATGAGATGGGAAGACATTTCACTTGATGTTCTCAAATCCAACTTTTAAATTGCCCTTCAGAGGAATCTCCAGGCAGACAAGCCGACCTTCTGCAGAGAGATCAAAGAGAGGTGCAATCATAGTGGCCAGGCCCTTTCATCTGGACGGACAACACCAGCACCAGGTACCTGTTGCTCCTGAGGGGGTAAGATGTTGTGAGAATCTCAGATTAACTAGGAATGTTGGGTACCTGGTCCACACAGAAGGTAGATGCGGCCAGCAGTCAGGACACACGCTGAGACTAACAGACAAAGAGTATGCTTGCCAACCCCTTGTCACGTCTCTCAGCCATCTTAGGAGATGTCCTTTTCTTCTTTCCAGTGTATGCATGGGGGTGGGTGGGAGATGAGACAGGGCCTCACTCTGCAGCTCAGGGCAGCCTCAAACTTGCACTCCCTATGCCACCATGTCTGGGTGTGGTGGCGTTTTAAAGCCACTGCTCTGGTGTAGATGGAGGCATACACAGACATGGACTGTTTTGTGATATGCTATTTAACATTTCTGTGGAAAGAACCAATCATTTGAAGGCTCTGTTCTAACACACCACGCTTTCCCTTCTAGGCCTTCTGGATCACAAACAGGACCAGGAGGAATTACCCCAGAGAAGCCCAAGAAAACTACCTCTATCTGGCTCACCATACCTTCCTTTTCAAGCCTCAAAGCTAGGCAGGCCCCTACCTGTGAGCACCTGCACCTTGCTTCTGAGCCAGGGGAACCCAGCCCTTCGGACAGAGCTAAGATTAACAGTGGGCTATGGCAGAAACACCAACTGAGTTAACTGTCTCTACAGATGGAGAGAGAAGGTGACCACTCCCAGAAGGTGCCAGCCCCCATTAGTGCCATTCACATAGCACTGACTGTATCCTCATATGAAATTAGAACCTCACGCTTCACAAGAGAAGGACTTGAAGGAAAACAGTCTCACATGTAAGGCTTCACCCTCAACATGGGCAACTTACAATATACTGTCATGGAACAATGTTGGTCTACACAGCTCATGTATGTGCATTTTAATAGACATGACACAAAGATTTCTAGCAAAGCAACACAAGTCTCTCTGCCCAGATCAATGCTGAAAAAGTTGTTTCCATAGTCTGAAATCAAGGAGTACTGGGAGTTTACAGGGCAGCAGGTTTCATGAAGGACTGGTTCTCATAACTCTGAGGTATCCACACAATCTTCAAAACAGGACTCCATTCATAAGGAAACCTAACACGTGAAGGCCAGAAGGGTGAGGTGGAGTGTGGGCCAGCACCTTCTGTCCTGTCTCACATGCAAGATCTGTGCTCAGGGAGCAAGTGGCATTTGAGGAAAGGCAGGCCCACATTTGCCAAGAGGAAAGCAGCTTGCAAAAATATGGGCTCTGGGGTGCCCTGGAAGGGTGTGTGAGGTGGGTGTGGTAGGTGAGGGAGGAAATGAGCTCTGAGAAGTGTCTTTAGATTCTTATTATTCCCATGATTGTCTCTGCTCCCTCCTGTGAAAGCCCAGTGCACCTCCTGAAGATAACAAACTCCTGGTGCCATCATTTTTTGTATCTTCTGAAAAAAACTAGAAAATCAGAAGAGAGGTGGGGCATCGTCTTAAATCTGGCTTTGACTGATCTTTTGTAGGGCTGGAACTTGAACCTAGGACCCGGTGTGTGCTAAACATGAACCCTGCCATTGGGCTATATCTGCAGCCACTAAATCAGATGTTGAACAGAATTTCTTACAGTATTGTAAGAGCCCAGTGCACGCCTCATCTCAAACAGTCTAGATTCCTACGGGCCTGAGTCTGCTTGTTCTCTGGGATCCAGACTTCCAGGTATACAGCAGTTTACCATCTCGGGCTTGTCATGAATGCAGACAGAGAATGAATAACATGCAACACCACCCGTAAAAACCACTGTTTTTTTTTTTTTTCTGGAGTGTTTTTCTCAGCAGATGACTCCTAAAAAGATGGCATGCTGTTCAGAAGGAATGCTGGGCCAATGCAATGGACAGAGTGCACCAGGAACAGGACCAGCCCAACAGAAAGCTATGACCACCACAGCCTGACTGCGGACACCCTGGCTTAACCAAGTTCCCAGAACACTATGAACTGGAGGCTCACCACCAGTTGGATGCCAAAAATTGAGAGAACATTTACCCCCTAGGCTGTTTCTTCCTGTCTTCTAACATACAAGGTAAATATATAAAAGAAGCTACATTTAACTTTTCACAGAAACAAATTTCATGAAATTATAATTTCTAAAGAACAGAGCTGTTTGAAAAATGAAAAGGAAGACAATGTTTCCAAAAGCATCTTATGGGTCAATGGTGTGGCTCAGCAAGTGAAGGTGATTGCTGCCAAACCTGACAACTGGAGTTTGATCCCAGGACCCCAAGGGTGGTTATGGTGGAAGGAGAGACCCAACTCCACTGTATTGTTGTCTTCTGACTCCCATATACAGTTACACACATACATACATACATGCATACATACATACATACATACACACATACATACATACATAATGCACACACACAGCAATTTATCTACTGATTTTTTTTAAAAAGGAACCTTACAAAGAAAATATCCTAAACTACCCCAAACAGTTTTTTTTAGGTGGCATTTTATCTGTATAGATAATTCAATTGTTCATTAATAGGATGCCAATGAACTTGTCACCAGGTAGGATTGAAATGAAAATGAGTCTAAAGTGGACTCATTGTCACATCACCTGCCCCAGTAACTTCCAAACAAATGCTAACTGTGAAATGACAGGAAGTCTGTGCAAACACAGGAGACAGCAGCTATGTAACCACCTCCCAGCACCTGTTCAGAACAGAGCCCTTGGCCCACTGTCACATTATAGAATCTCTCTGTATTTTCTCCTGGCTGTGGGAATAAAATAAACCCTTAAACGACAGTCAAGTGTCTGTGAAATACGAACCAGTGGTAACTCAGCAGAAATGAAGCAGGTGTTTGTACCACAGAAAAACAAGAAGCACTGCAGAAACACTAACAGGCTAGCAGGAAGGTGTTGTTTTTATATGGCAGTGAGAAAGGAAGCTTTGTGAAGACCCTGAGTGAACAGGGTTCTCTTGATATGCAGTGCCAGGTGTCAAGGGCTGAGAGGTGGATGAAGCCATTAAATAAATAAATAAATAAATAAACAAATAAATAAAAAGTCCTACACTAGAATACAAAGGGTCACTAAGATCATACAACTGAGAGTGAGACACCAAATTCTTGGCTGCTGCATTTGGTGATCTGCACATTTTTGGGGATGTTCTGACTGGTTTCAGAGGTCTTGGTCTCTAAGAATCTCACCTTAGTAAAATAAAGCCTTTCACTGTCTTTACTTCAGGGAGCCACACACTGGACAGATCTACCAGACAGGAGTAGTCATCAGAATCCGTAAGCACAGCTTCGTACCCAACACACCCCATCTAGGGTATCATTTGATTTCCCACTCTTGGGTGAACTTCTAACCAGTCAAAGGAGATGAGGGTGGACTACCAGCTCTACCCTCTGCCTCTACAGCAGGATCAAGTTTGGGCAAGCTGCTTTGAAGCCCACAAAAGCTACTCTGACACTGCCACAGCTGAGGATATGAGGAGGTGTGATCATGGCTACCACCCTTCACAGAGCAGTCAGTGCTCCTGTATCTCCTGGGAGGAGGGGCTCAGGGAGCCTGACCTCATTCCTGGGACAGCACTCCCCTGCTTGCCAGGAGGGAAAGCTTACCTTGCAATCTGCTACAGGAGTGAGGAGGTCAGGAGTTCACAGGGCATCTCTGATGTGAGTTTACTGGACTAACAATTCTATTCTGAGAAGCACAATTTTTATGCATGCTGTAAACAACATGTAACACATAACACTAAATGCAGTTCCTCACACAAAGTCTGTGAAGTCCTGAACCAGGTATCTGTGAAGCACAGACCAGGGCTCCTGGGACCAGTGAGCCGTAAGTACATTAAATCAAGTGGGACAAGCATGCCAGAATACCCAGCCCACACTGCTGTGCCCCTGAACTGAGAATCCCAGATCAAACCTTTCCAGATCAGGAGACTGGACATGAAGGCCAGTGCTCTGCAGCCTCTCAGGGGCCATCAGATGCAACTGGTGGACCCAGGCAGTAGCTGGGCTGGTGCAGTCAGAATTGAGGTGTCTCCAGCTTAGCTTTTCACACAGGACAAGGCAGAGTCAGGCAGAGAACCAAAGGGAGTGTTCCAGAGGGGGTGCTGTGGTGCTCTCTAAGGGTCCAGCTGATGTATCCACCAGGAGACAGGTACAGATGGAGTCAAGGTATCCAAGCAGGAGCCAGAGGGAGGATATCAGACCTCTTCAAAAGCAACATGTATTCACCTGAACCTCTTACTTGCAACCACAAGCCCAGGGAAGTCCTGTTGCACTGGCTTCTTCAAGGATGCAACATGCATGGGGATTTTGCCCATCTTTGTTAAGTGCAAATAAAAAATGCCCTATTGCCCACGATGGGGTGGAGGAGTAATGGCAGGCAGGTTTGTGGGGGAATCTTCACTAGAAACACAGAATGAACTACTTCATAGTCCCAAGGCTGTCCACTGTCATCTCTTAGCCCTTCTAACTAAATCAACAGGAAAAGCTAGGGAGGCATCCTTCATGCTCAGAACAGCCAAGAAGGGGGACAATCCAGATAGGGCAGGGTGGGCAGGTTATCCAGCTCCTACCAAGAGCAGTTGCCATGCTCAGGGCATACAGCACACTGTCTCTCCTCTACCATAGTACACCTGCCATGTCCTGGTACTAGTGTAAGCTTGAAGCATGCCTGGGAGCTGGGAGGGCAGGGATGCTGGCTCTGCAAGTCAGCAGTCTAGACAGAAAGGTGGGCAGTGGTCTGAACTGACTGCAACCCTCACAAATTTGGAGAGATTTGGAGAAAGGACTAGGAATGACTTTTCCCAGGAAGCCATAGTGCAGGTCAATAAAGAACAGTTGCCATGATTAATGCTGGAACAAAGATGGAAAGAAAAACACATATGCTCACTTAGGTACACATGCAAATTCGTGTGCTCCATCACATGGAAGGATTTTTGGATGAGCACTCCTGTGTGATTGCCTTCTACCTGTTAACTCCTGGAACCCAGGTATTTTCTGAAATGTGGAACTGTGCACATGTGTTTGGGATAATGAAGAAGTTTTTCCCTTTTTACTCTGTGAATATGGAAAATGACATTGTGTGTGTGTGTGTGTGTGTGTGTGTGTGTGTGTGTGTGTGTGTGTGTGTGTGTATGTGTGTTAAGGTATTTTTGTGGGTGCACACATGTAAGTGTGTGGATACTCAAGCCTGCATGCATATGCACAGAGCCCACAGCAGGACATCTGGAATCTTCCTCTATGTCTGCCTTATTATTTTGATACTAGGTCTCTCACCAAACTAGAAACTTACCACATAAGCCAGGCTGTCTTATCAGAGAGCTCTTGGGATCTGCTTGCTTCTGTATTCTTCTCCCGACCCAATGCCAGGTTGCCGATACACACAACCATGTTTGGCTTCTTTATGTGAATGCTGGGGATTTGAACTCAAGCTCTCATGCTTGTAGAGCAAGTACTTGTCCCACTGAGTCAGCTGGGACACTGGTTTTTGAATGTTAAAATTCAATGATGTACTTCTGGTATCAACCCACCTGAAAAGCAAATGTTGTTCTTTAAGGTGGAATTGACTGCCTAGAGCTCACTCAGGCTCATAAGACACTTGTGGTAGCTTTCATCTCTTCTGTGTCTTTGCCTGATCATGGCACAGCTGGTTTCAGAAACCAAGCTGCTAGGTCGAGTCTCCCATTGGCATTTCTTTAACTGTCTGAGAAAATTCAACACACTGGCCTGGATTTTTCTAGAAGGAAGATTTTTAACTCCCAGTGTCTTTAAAGTTGGCTGGCGATGCTTAAAAGGGAATTCCCTCTTGTTTATCTAGATTATGGAATTTGTCAGAAAGGATGTTAAATATCCTTACTGTCTCTGAACAGTCCAGGAACCCACTGACATCCTCTTTCTTTTCTATTATTTACTTGGTCCTCCAGTGGTGCACAAAGTGGGAAGCTCTGGGTTCTACTTCTGATCATTTGTGGCAGCTGATGACACCAAAATCAGACTGAAGATTTACCTTCTGGACTTCAAAACTGAGATAATCTTGTGACCAGAGAAGAAAGCTCCCAGAGCAGCACCAGGTCTTGGCTTAATCACCACAGCAGGGTGAAGGTGTGCAGGTGACAGCCACCCAGCCTCAGTCAGGACACTAGCAGGATTCCCTTCACTCGGATGCTGACAGTCGGTGTCCTGCCCTGACATTTCTTTCCCAGGGTGAACTGATAACAAGCTAGGAAACTTTCATCACCTTCCGCCGGGGGACCAAGTAGGCAAATTAAGTGAGTCTACATCATAAACCACCATGCCTAATCAAAGGCTGTAAAACAAGCCACTCTCTTTAAGGGATAATGGATAAATACGGGAACACATAAAAATAATCAACTTGACATTGTGGTTTGCCTTCCTACTTAATAGATTACAAATTCCAGATAGACAGCTTTCCTCCGGTGCACTGCGGTTTGTGAGATTCACAGGAAATCGATATTTTCTAATTCAACTTAGGGATGAGGGTCTGATTTTTAGTGTCTGAAATAGTTTGTGAGCATCAGACTGGACAGTTGATGCTGTGAAGATGTGGGCACTTTAGTCAACAGCCAGAGGGGCAATTCCTGAACAGCTGGGCTAGTAAGAGTGGGAAACTACATTTTAGAAAAGACCCAGATCTGACCCCTCTCATATTTGCACTCCTCCCTGATCCCTACCGCTACCCCTTCCACCCACTGGGGCCATTTCAGCCACTGACTGGTCACTTTTCCCCAAGCCTCGCTGGCCCCCACCCACCCATCACTACCCACACCTTCTAAGTCCATCAAAACCTTCTGGTGGCCTTCTAGAAGATGGAATGGGTAAATGAGATTTTTCTCAATTTCAATCTTATCCTAAATTGTTTATAATAATTTGAAATAAAATAAATAATATATTTTGGAGTCTCTTACACAAAGAGTCAGGGCACTGGTGTATGAAGGATAGTGAAGAGCACATGGAAACACAGGAATACTGTTCTAAGTGTCTTTTCTTCATGTTTAGTCACCGAAGGCAAAGGAGAACATTAGAAACGCTACAAGTCTCACTTCCCAAAGTGGCAACAACCACTCCCAACTGGATATTTATTCTTGATTATCTGAACTGAATGTAATCAAGAGCCCATTTCCCTCAGTTACACCAGCTACACATCAAGTACCGCAGAGATCCATGAGGCTAGCGAATGCCACCCGAGACAGTGTAGACAGCTTAGTTCATCACCACTGGATCTCTTCCTCATGGGCAGTGATGTCCTAGGCCAAGGACTCACAACAGAGACAGAACTAAAGGCACAGAGATGCTGAAGTGGAGCTGCAAGATGTCACTCAAGTCAGGAGGGCAACAGGAAACTGGGATGGAGGGAACAGAGACTGAAAGACAGAAATGGCATGCAATCTACAGAATGGTAAACTACGGTCTTCACACGCATGGGCACATCAAGCATAACATTCAAATGAAAGGCAGCACTGACATTCCCAATAACTGTACCTCGTTACAACACTTGAAAAATAAATAAAATCAAAAGAATGGGACCAGCAAGATGGCTCAGCAGGAAAAGGCACTTGTGATCAAGGCTGATGATCTGAGTTGGACCCCTTAAATCCATGTGGTAGAAGGAGAGAGAGAACTGACTCCCACCGTCCTCAGAACACACACACACACACACACACACACACACACACACACAAAAGCAAGCAAAACAGATAAGTGAAAATAGATCCTTAAAACACAGAGGAAGACAAACCCATCACTTACATAAGAGGGTGACTGATCAACAGGGAAAGAGAAGGTAGGCAGCATATTCTCCCAACTTGACCCCAGGGAACTGTGGAAGGCAGCACTCGGCAGCCGAGTGGACACTCTACAAATTTGTGTGGGGCACATGCCAACATGGACCACACTCACAGTCAGATTCATTCCACAGGTGAAGGCAGGAATCATGATGGAAAGTAGGATGTGTAAAAATACATCAAAGTGATGAATAATATCAAACCCTACTTTGTGGGATGCATCTCTGGCCACACTCAGGAGGTTAATTTATAGGTTTAAAGATTTAGACCACTAAATAAGTTCCAAACAACGACCAAAGCTTTCAATTAAAAAGTTAGAACGGAGTATTTTATAGAAAAAAAACAATATGTGAATGAATAAAGCAGAAAGAAAGAAAAAAAGCAGAAAACCTTCCACAGAAGCAAAGTCCTGTCATTAGAACTGACAGAATGGTTAAACCTCAAACTGGAATGATCTGGAAGGACAGAGGGAGAGAAGCACTAATCCAGGAATGAAAAGGAAGCAAATTTACCAAAACTCATCTGTGACGAAATAGACAATCTGAATGGTACTGTATCAACCTTTAAATTGAACAAGTAACAAAACTGTTACAAAGAAAACAGCAGATGCCATTAAATGTTCAGGTTAAAAAAAAAAAAAGCAACAGTAGATAACTGGTTTTAAAAAGCAGAGGGACAGAGAGCATGCCAGAGAGATCTCAAAGCATTGTTGAGATCAGCATGACCTTGAATAAAACTCCATAAAAGACATCACAGGAAAACTGCATACCTATATTGCTCTGAACAAAAGTAATGTTAAAAATATTACAGCACCACAACAACATTACTTATGCATTGATTACTTCTCTGCATACGGAGTCATGCATACACAAGGAGGTATCCAAATGTGTTTGTTTCTAAACATTTAGCATAGGCATTCGAGATTTGCTTAAACACTGGAAAATAGCTAATATAGTTTCCCAAGACAGATTGAAAGAAACACATAAACATTTCAACAGAAACCAAAAAGAGTGGAGCTGTAGTTCCCTTGATAGGATGCTTACTTAGCATGCACATGGCCCTGAGTATGACCAATCCTCAACACTGGAGAGATAGAGAAACTGAGGATGGGGTGGGGGGAGAAAGAGGGCAAAGAGGAGGAGGAATAGGGAGCACAAGAAGGGAAAAGGGAAAGAGGGAGCAAACTGGCTAATTTTACGTCAACCTGACACAAGCTAGAGTCATTGTGGAAGAGGAAACCTCAATTGAGAAAATTGACCTGTAGACTAGATTGCCCTGTAGATAAGCCCGTGATGCATTTTCTTAATTAATGACCAAGGAGAGCCCAGCTCATTGGCGGTAGTCCACACCTGGGCTGGTGGTCCTGAGTACTATAAGAAAGCAGGCTGAGAAAGTCATGTGGAGTAAGCCAGTAAGTAGTTTTCCTCCATGGCCTCTGCTTTAGTTCCTGCCTTGAGTTGTCATCCTGACTTTCCGTCATGATGGTCTGTAGTCTGGAAATGTAAGATTTTAAAAATAAATCCTTCCCGCCCAAAGGTGCTTTTGTTCATGGTGTTCTATCAAAGCAATGGAAAGCCTACCTAAGAAATGGAGGAAGAGGAAGAAGAGAGAGAAAGGATGAAATATTTAATCCATATGCAGCCATCTGTCAGAGCTCAGCCCACTAGAATACAGGGCAACTTCTTTAATCCCAGCAAGGGAATTTACATAGAGCCCGAATTTACATTTAATGGTAAAATATTGAGTGTCTCCCCCCCCCCCAAAGAACAGAAGGGAATGAACTTTTCCATCGATGTTCATAGTGTGGAGATACTAGAAAATGAAAATGACAAGGAAAGAAACACAGGGAAAAATACTGAGAGGGCAGACATGGCTCTGTCTTCTCAGGAAGGTTGATCTCAAAGGAGGAGACATCAAAAAAACCCTTGAGCTGCTGAACTAACATGCATACTCAGCAAACTCGCAGTATACAAAAAAACGTATTTACAAAAAGCTGTATTTCTACTCGCTGGTAAAGAAATACTGCAAACTCACAAACACCATTTATAAAGAATCAAAAAAAAAACACAGGGGAAATTCATTTATACATCTAAGAATATAGCTAATGAATTCATAAACTGCAATATTAGTTTATTAGCATATTATATTAGTCATGAAAAATGCTGAGACCAGGCTCTCTAGAAAGAACATAATCCCAGCCCCAAATCTTAAACTTGAAAGGAATACATTCATCTATCTATTTGTTTATTTATTGGGAGAACATATGCCATAGTGCATGTGTGGTCAGAGGACAACTTCTGGATGTTGGTTCTCTCATTCTACTGGTGAGTGGCAGGGACCAAATTTTGGTCACCAGGCAAGGTAGCGGGTGCCTTATCCATTGAGTCATCCTGCTGGGCCCCAATCACAAAATGGCTCATGCTGAATGGCATGGCAGGTGCTGGAAGAACCAGGGTTTACTATTTGGTTCAGCTGAGTGTAGGGTCAGAAGAGCAGAGATGGGGTGGGGTGGGGTAGGGTGAGCACAAGGGAAATGGGAAGATTCAGACCTTGCTAAGAGGCAGTAGAGAAAGCAGGGTGTCAGAAGACACTCAGGGACTATCACATAGCAAACCAGCTCCAGAGTGCTGAGGTACAGAGACTCATCACCGTCCGAGTGAACGAGGAGACTCTCTAAGATGTTGACTACAGTCCTAGGCATGTTCTAGGTTTGAAAGAGCCTTATTTAGGGAGAGGAGGTGACTGTGTGGGACTTCTAAGATGATCTCTGGAGAAGGTGTAGTGCTAGTTAGAGACATGGCTGTTGGGGACACGGCTACTGGGGTGCACAGTAGCCGTGTCCTAAGCAGGCCTGCCCCTCCCCGGAGTTCTAGAGCCTAGTTTCTGTGCCTCCTGTTGACTCCTGCTTTATAGTGAGCATCTCACCCTAACTTTCACAAAAGAACTTCATCCTGAGCTGGCTCCTTGCAACCAATTTCCTCACACATGCTCAGAGCATGGGGTTCAATAGGCACCCAGGTAGCAAGCCACATGTCCCTTCAACACTCAGCAGCAGGGCTCCTGGCCCTCACTAGGCTGAAGCCCACCTTCATGCTAGTCATCTGCCTATATACAGGTGGTTATCTCTACAGCTAGACCTTCATTTTTTTTTTTTTTTTCTGTCCTATTACTTTTCCGGTGGCCTCTCTCCTCATACAAAGGATTCTATCTTTAAAGCCCAAGTCATGTTGCTGAACTGGAACTGAAGCCCAAAACTATCTCTGGCATTAGGACAGCATGTCCTTGACAATCTCAGTGAAACTATGGCCAGCATGGCCATCGACAGGTAAACACATACAGGGCTGCTTGCATGGGGTTGGGGGTGGGTAAAAGTGTTCCCAGGGAGGCTGGGTATGTTGATATAAAGCCAAACAAAATTTCCTAAGAAAAAGAAGCAGATGATAGGGAGTTACTGACATCGGGGACTTCTGCCAAACACCCCTCAGATGATGTAAGTTATTCACAGAAAGTCAGGGATCTGGATGAAACCACCACCCCCGTCCTCACCAAGAACAGTGTGAAGGAAAAGGAGAAAACTATACACCCCTCACACACATCCTTCAGGCCCCATTCAAACCTTGGGGGGGGGCAGTGTGTGTGTATGTGACAGCTCCTGCCAGCTGACACTTTCTCCTTAAACAATGAAATCGGACCAAACCTAATTTCTAGGAATTTGAAACAACTGGGAAATGACTTTCCCTTGAAATCACAGCTGTCAATGTAGGCCCTCCAGTCTAGAGCAGAAAATGTTGCTTGCATTAAAAGACAAGGAATGTGACCATTTCTCCTTCCTGATCTCAATCAGTCCCCTCCCCAACCCTCACCCTAAAACCTCTTTCCCTCTCTCCTCCCGCCCCTCTCTCTCTCTCATTCACACACACTCTAAAAGCTCACAAATTCCTTCTCAACTCCAAGCATTAAAAATAATCACAAGTGAGGTTTTAAGACAGAGATGGGGGCAGGGAACAGCAGCTGAAGTTGGGACATCAATAGTGCAGGAGAATATGCAGAACAGTGTGAACACATCCAAGGAGTGCTCCTAACCACATGGTTAAGCCATGAGAGCCTCCAGCATGGCCTGAAATGAACAACACACTGTAGCCTGGTGTCAATTTAAATGCATTGAACACCAGAAAAATGCCCCCACCAAGGCTTCAAACTTGTACAGCACATTTCCACTCAACCCAACGAGATTGCCTGTCACAGCTGACACGGCTCGTCAAAAGTTATCCTTCACTGCTCATGGGCAACACGGAGGGTCAAAAGACCAAGTACAATGGTCTAGCCCATCCCCATTTTTCTCCTTCAGAGCAGCAGATATTGAACTCTAAAATGACAAGACAGAGCAGGTTGAAACAGCTGCCAAAGAAACGGAAGCTGTCCAAGGCTGCTGATCTTTGAGGGAAAAACTAGCCACACGTGCATGTCAGGGCTGGGATCATACTCTTGACAACTGCACACAAAGAAACTGTGGTCAGCATGGGGACACTGCAGGGACCTTGGTTCTGGCAGCACAGCCAACATGCATGTTTGGAAACTGCACACAATCGCTATAGACACCAGGCCACACGTCTACCCTGTACCTGCAGCACAGGAGTGGGGTGGGGATGGGCTTCTTACCTGGAAACTGTTCTTCAAAGGGCTACTGGTATATAGACAGGCAAATTCAGAGGCCCCTTGAGATATGAGTGGCCCTGGAGGACATTGTGCCAGTGAAATAAGACTGCATCACCCCACATACTTGAAGTTCCCAGTAAGTGCTGATTCAGAGTGGCAGGAGGCTGGAGGAGGCCGAGTTGGTATTTCATGTCGATAGTCTTGGCTTGGGACAGAGTACTCCCAAGTGATTGCTACATGACAAAAGGAACTGAATGTGGTTAATAACAGGGAACTGCCTACTTACCATGGCAAAGAATGAATTATTCCAAAATAGCAACGTCTTCACTGTGAATCAGCAGAACAGGGTCTTGATCCTGCCTACAGCTGTGTTTCCTCCTGCACAAAAGGCACTCAGGTCTCTAGGAAGATTGCACTATCAGTCTTCTCCACATTGAAGCATGTTTCGATGCCTGGCAAGACTGCACAAGTGCCTGAGGTTGTCCCAGGAAACACACACGTGGGCCCATGGCAGTACCTGCCCTGAAAATGGCTGTGTGAGAGACTATTTGAACACCACATTTTGGACCCTTTAAATTACAACAAATACCGATTATCTATGGAGTTTGAGAAAACATATATATTCAGGCAGGAGACTACTTTCCTACACAGTATGGCTCACCCCAATACTTTAAAACAGTGGGTCGTATGTTTAGGCAAAATGTCATATTTTAGATCGAGCATGTCTACGAGGTCTGTGGTAACTAGTCTGCACTCAGTTTCAATATGATCCCATGTGCAATGCACACCTCAAGCCCTGTTACCAGATGTTACTACAGCTTTGACAGGCACAGAACGAGCCCTCAGCACAATTCCTCACAATAGCTGCTGACGTCCTCCAACACAGCTACAAGGAAAAGATGGCCAAAGTGTGCTGTTACTTTCCATAAGACCTTCCTGGGCCTCCCAGAACACAAAAAGAATGGAAATCACTTACTTAACACTTATACAGTGGTACCCGCCAAAACCCTTTCCAGGGCCTGCACTTCGTACCCAGTTTCTGGGCAGATAGCAACTCTATCCTTGTTGCAAAGACAGGGAGAACATCTGAGCCCAGACTCTAACCCTCTCCAGGTTAGCTGGGTTTGAAGTATGGCTGCCAAAGGGACACCAGGCTCAATGGCCTAACATCCTTTTGGGATGTTTCTAAAGGTCCTTTCAGTAGCAAAACTCTCTGTAGGGCAGGTAAAGATCTTAGCTTCGGCTCAGACACCACAAAAGCCTCCATTTCTTCCAATCTAGTCATGTGGGTTACAGGGGAAGACTTAACAGTCAACTATGTACAAGAGCCTGTTTCCAGGCAACGTGCATTCTTTGGCTTCTGTGATTCAATGCATCAATTTATGCTGTACCACCATGAAATCCAAAAGTATCCTGCAGACCTACTTTGTGCCAGTACTCTGTGGTGGGCCCGCGATGCAGCAGTGAGCCAGCCAGGCAGAGGGTCTTTCTCTATGGAGGCTGCAGTCTAACAGAAACAAATGAATCAAGATATTGCATGCTACTTTGCGGCTTTGCAGGCTGTTTCATAAAGGCTACACCATCCACAGAAGGCTTCAGGTGTGCAGGTCAGGCTGTCTTGTTGCAACTCTCCCATTCTGATGTTGGAACAAAGCACGGCCACATGTGATCAAGTGTTCATGGCTGCATTCCAGCAGAACCATGTTCACAAAGCAGTGGCTAGACTTGAGAGCTGCTGACAGCCAACCACCCCCACTCCTGCCTGCAAGGCAGTGGGAATTAGAGTGGGAAAATGAAGTGGAATGCTAAGTCAGGGATGAGGAACCAGCCATGTGGATGGCCCGGGACATAGCAAGCAAAGCATGGGGTGGGACATACTTGATAAGGAGACCAGCATGGCAGGAGCAGAAAGACTGAGGAAAAGGGAAGAGGAGAGGTTACAGAGAAGGGAATGACAGCTTTGGTCTGGTGGCTGGCTACAGAGGGCCAGCAGCCTTCTGTAAGGTCTCTAGCTTTAATGCAGCATTGGTGGCCAATTACGGACAATGAAGAGATACTGCAATGAGATCACATTGTCTTAAATAACACATCCTGATGTCAGTATTTTTAAATATCCCGAATCTTCAAATAATGCTACCTAGACTAGAGGTCATTTCCATAGGTAAGAACCTACCAACAGAGAACCCACTGGCCAGCCATGCCTCAAGAAAAGTACTTCTGAAGCAGACCCCAGCATCTGCCTGTGGCTTTCGATGCCTTTTCGTTGCTTTTCAAACCCCAATCCAAAGTCCTCCAGTCTCCAAGTCTTTGTCCTGTCCAGGCTGTCACCAAGTTCCCAGTCTTCCTCTGGAAGCCTCAGGAAGAGCAGACCCACCCGCACTGTTCTCATGCTGCCCTTGATGGCCAGTCCCCAGGCACAGAGATTCACATTTTGCTCTCCTGTCACTCTTTGCCTCACTCGGTATGTACTTCCTTCCAATATGATTGATTCCCAAGTTCAGATCTTACCCTGGTGCTGAATGGAAACATTGGTCAAATGCTTTGACCCTTATGCATGCTGGTATTCATGTTACTATCGTTGGTATAAGGTTAGCTGAGAACAGAGCAGCGCTGTTCCAGTTCGTCTGTGCCAGGTGTGACCACACATACACCATCATCCAGTTAACTTGCATGGAAAACTGAGTGGCAACAAGAACTCCATGGTGTCCCTAGACCATGTGTCTTAATTGCTTCTGAGAGTCATCTCTTGTTGGGGCTGTCATTGTGGTCCCAGCTGCTCAGCACCCCTCAGTCACACCTGCCCTGAGAAGGCCTAGGCACTAAGTGTACAGAGGGCACAGCTTCTTATAATCACCAGCAGCCAGCATCAAGTGTAGATTCCAGAGGGACACTATGTTCGTGATGCATGCTTTATTTTGCTTAAATCAACTGCCATGACTCACTGTACATAGATAGCAAGTGAAGTTTGGGGAGTCTCTGGACTTTACACCCCCGCACGCTGAAGAAGGTGGAAGGCTGCATAGGACGGAGCCCAAGTGAGTCTCATTCCTCCTGGCTTCAAAAAGTTCCCACTTTCCCCATTTAAAAATGATCAAAACCAGCTGAAATAATCACTGCACTTAAGAATGTGTTTGAGGAATAGCATAAAGAAACAGGCAAGAAAGTGAAGGCACACACTCCGAGGTAGAAACGCTAAATTGGAGTGCATCAAATTATACGAAAAGAGATTAAGCCTTGCTTTTAATACAAATAAAACATTCAAAGCGTAAGATAAAAAGGCATGACTTGGTGTACCAGTTTTCCAACAGAATGCACTCAATCCAAGCCATCCTTATAATTTTATAGCTACGTTATTTGCTTTATTTGAGGCACCTTATTATTTATACATTTACACTGGGTGAGAGTAAAAGGGTTGTAGTACATCTTGTAATGAGAACTGCCCCACCGATGCAGCTGCCCGGCTAACTCGGGATTTCTCCCTGTCTACCTTCCATTACAACCCAACTCCATGTATGACTAACTTCAGCAGGCCCCTCTGTGTAGAGACTATTCCACACTCTGCTCCAGGCTAAACATTCTTCTGTGTATATACTAGTAAATTCAACAGCCTCTTTAACATCTGAGAACGAATTACTGACAAGTCATTTTTTCGTCCCGTGTTGCGAGTCAACGTGGCAACCCTGTTTTTTTTCTATTATAAACATGTACTGTACCCTGGCTCCGAGTCGTTCTAGATGCTGATACAAGATTCATAATGGCTGTCAGAATCTGCAATTTTCCTTTTTGTTTTATGAGGTCAGGCAATATTACATGCACTCATATATTCCATTTTCCCAGCTGAAAACCTTCTCATTTGAGCCCGACAGGTTGAGGGAGCCATGATTTTGCAACCTCGTGTGTGAAACACGGCACAAGGGGGCAGGTGGCTAACCCCACATTCTCCTCTTGCTCTTGTCCACTGGCAACAGTAAATTAAACTGTCAAAAATGGAATTGTCCTGTCATCAACAAAGCTATAGCTTCACCAGTACTGCAACATCAGATATATTTCTAATTCTGCATTTCCCTGCACCTGTAATTTCATCAGAAATTCGCACTGGACCATGGTGAGAAGCTGTCCAAGGGACACTGGCATTGTGAATTCCTTTAGAGGTTCAACATGACATTTCAAAGGCAGAAATTAATGAACAATTCCAGCAATTTGTAATATATATAAAAAGGGTGTTCAGTGCAAGGTCTTGGCCTGCAGCGGGACCCTTTAAAAGGGTAGACATGCTAACGTGGGTATGACATGCTGTGCAGCACGTTGGGGAGGAAATTACATGCCTTGCTCTTGAAATAAAGCAAAGCACAGACACCCTGGTGGCAGTAGGTAACCCACCTGCAAGTTACTTAATGGTCATAGTTTGGGCACTGGCCTGAAAGGCTGTGAAAACTGCTCAGGGTCAAGAGCAGAACATGAAAAGACCTTTTCAGATCATATTCATGTACAAAGTAACTGGCTATTACGTTAAAATGCTATGGGACATTGACTGTTTTTCACAGCTGTACTTTTGTGCTGTGTGTAAAAGTACATACACACATGTGTGGACAAGTGTGTGGAGAGCAGAGCAACATTAGGGCACTCCGTTGTTCTCCACCTTATTGTGTGTGTGTGTGTGTGTGTGTGTGTGTTTGTGGCCACAGAGGCCAGATAGGGTGTCAGATTTCCTGGAGCAGGACTTACAGACAGTTGTGAGCCACCTGATGTGGGTGCTGGGAACCAAATTTAAGTCCTTGGAAAGAGCAGCAAGTGCTCTTAATCGCTGAGCCATCTCTCCAGCCCCTCCTCCTTAGGTTTTAAGACACTGTTATTGATGAAATGTTGCCTTCAAACATTCTCACCAACCTAGAGCACACTGACTCAGGGAGACTGGCTGGCTGGCAAGCTTTCTCCATCCTTTCGTCTTTGCCTCCCCGATGCTGATGCTGGGATTACAGGTCTGTACTACTGTGCCCCACTTTTCGGATCCAAACTTAGGTCCCATGCTTGGCCAGAAAACACTTTACACACGCACGCATGCACGCACGCACGCACTCGGGAGCACGCGGGAGCGCACAGAGGCGTGCACAAGTTTGCTTGCACACACTATCGTCCTCTTCCTTCTCTGGAATAAGTTGGGTTCAGGTTCCTGAACTTCAATAAATTATTCCATTATTGTTTTTCTTTGTTGTTGTTGTTTTTGTTTTTGTTTTTTCGAGACAGGGTTTCCCTGTAATGCTTTGGAGGTTGTCCTGGAACTCTCTCTGTAGACCAGGCTGGCCTCAAACTTACAGAGATCCGCCTGCCTCTGCCTCCCAAGTGCTGCCATTATTGTTTAAAAAAAAAGTCAGACTCCTTTCTATTTGCCACCCACCCTGCTCCAGCAGCCCTAGGGCCTTCTGAAACCCAAGAATAGCCTGTACTCTCTGAGCGGTCCCAGAAACTTGCAAGTGACAAGGGACACTTCTGACCCTCTCCAAACAAGATAAAGTCACAAGAACCACTGTTATTAATGAAATGCTGCATTCAAATACTGTCATGTGTCACCCCTACAAAAACCCGCTGCTTATCAATCATTCTGCTCAAGACAGAAAGTTAAATTGAGATGAGGAATCATTTCACAGCTTAATACAGTCAAAGCGACTCAATATTCCTTTATTAATTCTCATTTAATATCACTTTAAATTGCTGCCATTATTATCCTACCGTAGACGAAAGATTCTGTGTAATTAGTCTGTATTAAGCCCTTTTTATTTATAAGGAGCCAAATAAACAAACCCACTTTAATTACCTGGGCTCCACAATATTGATCTGAGCATCAAAATTTAATATGACTTTATTTCAAATTTCCATATGACTAGTATTTAAATTTGTTCCAGCAATAACAATTTTGCAGGCACAAATGACTTTTCATTCAAAGTATGTAAATTACTGCCAGCGCCGGGCGCGGAGCACTTGGTGCCCACAGCATGTTTACGGAGACCTCAGGGGCCTCACTGCTGTGCGAGCTGCTCCCTGGTACGGCAGGAAAAGCCACCAATTACCAAAAGAGACAAAAGTCAACGAAGACAGGGAGTCTTCTCCCTCCCCAACCATGTTCTCTCCCACTTCGGTACATGGTGTTAACGACATACAAATTTTGAGGTCATTAAGTATAAACAGGAATGGAAAGGCAGACAGGAGGAAGGCGGGGTATGCTCACGTCAGCATTTCAAGTACCCTCTTAATCCCACAGTGCAAGTTCCAGCATTATTGTCTCAATTTAACTTGCATTAGTACCTAGCACCTTGATTACACTGTTGGGTGGTAATCTTCGCCAGCACATGCCGTCATTACTTATGTCAAGCCTCTTGAGTTGTTATGAATACTACGTTGTTTTACGAGAGAGAGGAAATTAGTGCCAGTCCCCTAGAGTTTTGGGTGCTTAACACACAAGCACTGCGCGGCCCTCGCAAATCCCACAACAAATCCTTGTTTAGTGCCACGCGGAGATAAGGACTTTGCAGCAACGCTGGAGCATAAATAACTCATGTCCCTCTTTATTTGTAAATGTCAGAAAGAAAAAAATCGCCGTTCTTTAATGTTGCTTTTCACACAAACACAGCAGACTGTGTGCGGCTAGTCCTGTGTGTGTGTGTGCGTGTGCGTGTGCGTGTGCGTGTGTGTGTGTGTATGTGTGTGTGTGTGTGTGGACCCACCCACCCACTCACTCTCACATACACACACCAGTTGAGTAAGATGTTTGGAGTGAGGCCTCAGAAGCGCCCTCACACACAAAACAAAGAAATGTCCATAACACGTGTTCGAGGATTGCTGTAAAATGCTGTTTTAGATGTATTTTTAATAAAAATGAACTTATCAAATCCAGGGAAACATGTGGCCATAACGCCAGTCTTTCCCCGGGAGGACAATAAAAGTGGGAAAATGTTGCTACACATGGAGTGCATTCTCCAGGTTTTTTAAATATGATCCACTGTGTTGTTGAAAAGAATTATTTTCGGGTATTGTAGGGAATCCTTGCATTGTCTGTTTATTCTGTTTACACAGCAAATGAAACCTACACTATGAATAGGTGAACTCTCTGGGGAGAAGACGGAATTCAGAAAGATGTACAGATGGGGACAGGGGCCCATGAAAACGGAATATAAATTAATGTGCCCTCCACAGTCACATCTGGGATGGAACAAGCCAAATAAATAATTTTGACATTAAAAGAAATTAAAAATCAAGCACCGCAAATAGTAGAATAAGTTTTTTTTTAAAGAAATAATATCATTAAGTTTACAATATGTTTGAAATGGCATTTAAAGTAATCAGCAAACACAGCCCCCAAATGGGGTCTGGATGTGTCTCTTCTCTTCCCTTCAAGGACTAAGAATAAGCTACTTAAAATACCCCTCACCCAGAAGTCCTCATCTTGCCTTTTACAGCTTTTCCTTCCTAGTTTAGAAACAAAACATGCTCAAGATTTTCATGATGAACCCGCTCATGTTTAATTTAGCCAAACATCACAAGAGTCTCAGGAGCCAGAGAAGAATTAACCATAGGTTTGCTACATAGTGGAGAAGCTGAGCCCAAATTTAAGGGTACCACACCCAAACGGTGATTAGGCCCCGTCTTCTCCCTGGATCCCATTGCCATCTTTGTTTATGCAGCTTGGGGCAGACTAAACAAAAAAGGAGGTCTTTGCCAGCCTCACTGGAGACAGCTGGAGATACTCTGATGAAAACGCTAGAAGGCCTGGTGGTCACAGCCTAAGCACAGGGCAGACTTGGGGTACACTCGGGGCCTGCAGCAGGTTCACTTGGGACCCCAGAGCAGGCAGAACCCTTGGGGGCCACCCCTTTCAGGAACCACACAGAGAAAGTAGATGCCCCAATATGTCTGCAAATGAAGCCAATTTTGAAAAATGGCTTCTGACAGCCCCATAAAACTTGCATGAAGTGACCGAGTGGGCGCTCCAGAGCCCACAGACTGACCAGCAGCCACACATCTGAGAAAACACACATTAGCCGTGGCTGATATGGTAAGTGAAGTCCTTGGCAGCCCAGGCAGATCTGCTGCCACCAAGCCTTCACTGTCCACTGCATATGCAAAGGTTTTTTTTTTTTTTTCTTTTTCAGAAGGTAAAATATTTTTCTGAGTGTAACAACAGGCATGACTTATTTCAGAACTAAGTGCTAGGCTCTCTGGTGCTTGGGGAAATGTAAACTACAATTTTGACTTCAAATCCACAATCCACTTCACTAGCTTCTGCTCTCCAAAGGCCCCGAGCAGCCCCTTAAGATGATGAGCATGGTGGAGAGCGCTTTGGTAAATCACGCAAGCAAGGAGCAGGGAGGAGACAAAGCCATTTCTCTCCCCATTTCATAAAATCAGTAAATTGATTTATAAACTGCTTTGGGTAGCAAATAAATACCAAGCTACAAATGCATAGCACCGACTTCTAAAACCCAGACAGCCTGCGCTTCCAGTCAGATGAGGTGGAGAGCACCGGGTACCCCACTCCGCCGCCAGTCCTCCACTGAGCACATTAACAAAGATAAGGAAGCATCCAAGCAAGGCGCCGTTATCACAGGCGATCAGGTAGCATGAGCAGCACCTTTCAAACTACAGAATAATCTCAGTTTCAAATTACATAAAAATAATTGGTGATTTCAATACAGCACTTAAAGAAAGGAAAGTTTGCTGCCTTGCCGTGTTAGTGCTGGTATTTTTTTGTGCCCAACAAGCTGCCCATACAAGAGGCAGTGTGCCTAATATTCTTGCCAACAAAGGCATTTGAAATTAGCAATTGCTTTTAGAAACTTTAATTACAATTTTAAAATGCTATTTCTGCTCTATAATAGATTCCAATTGTTTCAGTATTATCTGGCTTGCAAATAAAATCTACAGTAGATGACAATATTCCCAGGATTAATCACTCTTGAAATTCTAATATGCTCTTGAAATACCAAATAAAAAAGACAGCAATGTTGTTGATGTACTGAAAGCTTCTTGCTTTTTGCAGTTGGCTATTATTATGCATATCCAGGTAGAAAGTTAATTAACCCAAAGCTTAAGCTAATTATGATAGCAGAATGCTATCAACCCAACGCGCTCAGTCAGACAGCTGTCCGGAATTTCATTTGCTAATCATTTGTCTTTTGGCTGAGCATATGGAACATTTTCATGCTATCAGAGGAACAACAAACAGCTGAAAATCATTAACTAAAAACAATGTGCATAAAATCAGAAGCAGTTTTTTATAAAGCTTTGTGTCAGACAAAAAGCCAGATCCTTGCCCTATAAAAATTAATGATTATTTTGGTTCTCGTCACTTAAAAAATTTCAGCTGATAGCGCAATGAATATGTGACAAGAATTTGAGTTTGATCCATTTCCTGCTTATGTGCGCCTGCAAAAATATCCTAAAGTTGTAATGGGCATTCTAAGAAGTGGGTTTGGGGAAGATTATAAAATATTATTGGTTCAATGCCCACTGACTTAAAAAAAAAATCACCTCAGCAAGACCTCTTTGTGTACTCCCTGCCAAACCTCAGTTTCCACGCACTCTATCTGGAAGATGGCTCTGAGTTACAAGGTAAAAATATGTGATATATACTTGTGCACATTCCCTGAGCAATGTGTGACATTTCTGAGCCATCCAGAAATCCATGCAGACACCAAGAAGGCACATAAATCATAGAAAAAGTTCACCTCAGCATTGAGTGAGAGGACAGGAGGCCTGGCCACCCTTCTCTGGCTGCCTCCTAGTATGCTAGCCTTTCTTTGCATCCCAGTTACGATGACCTGGATGTTGGATAACAAGAGGAAATGACGATGCCAACAGGGTGCATTGTCATTGGCTTCCTTTGGTCACCCCAGCCCCAGCACCCTCCACCATTTTGATAGCGGTGCAGGCTGCAGGCTGAACTTGCCAAGTATGCCTTCTCTGAATCTTCTCAGGCCAGACAAATGCATGTATGATCTTCACCCAACCTGTGAATCTCCCCGAATCTAGATGGGTCTACTTGGGCAGGCCTATCAATTTAGCATACAGTGGCCTCATAGCTGCAGGTCTGAGAAGGCATGTTCTTCCGACCCTGCTGGGCAAGGGTGTTCTTGGCCTTTTCCTCTGGTCACTGTTGTAATACATATCCACCCCCCTTCATTTCTTAAAAGCAATAAAGATGAAGACTCAAAATGTGCCTGATTGACTAAAATACTGCTTCACTGGATGAAGAGGTAGAATAGTTTTAGAATGGAGAAGAAACTTTTTTTTTACCTTCCAGGGGAAGGCTGAGGTTTAACTTTTCGCATGAGGTGACATGTGCAACTGTCGCCAGTCAAAGGCTCAGCAGAGTCTGATTAATTGTTGGCCCATGGGGACGTCTGCTGGTCACGGACCACTGAGCTGCAGGGAATTTCCATGTCTGTAATATACCACTGTGACAAAATCGACTCTGATTTTACTGCGGTGACCATGGGAGTAGTGAGAGTGTGGATCTCTTGTCTCAGATCACTGTGAAGCTTGGGAAGACTTGGGTGCCAACTTCTTCTTAAGATGAAGGTCACGTGGGGGACGGCTCCTCAGGGACATTTTCAAAGACTTGTTTATTGTGGACCATATTATATTAAAGGGAAACAGAAAGCACCCCCACCAGGAATCTAACACTAGGATCCACCATTGTGTGGGCCCCTCTAGGGAAACCTGAAAGGAAGACCCTGAGTGCTCAAAGTTCCCACATAAAGGGGCAAGAGCTCAGACAGGTGCTGGCAGTTCCTTCATCCCTTCTCATGAAATTCACCTTATAAGTGCAGTTCTGAGCCATCCAAGGTCTAATGCTTGGACTTACAAACACTCCAGCCTCCAAATCACTAGGAAATCTTGACTAAACAGAAGCATTGAGAAAGGCAAGCAAAAGCCCTGGTTGCACCTGAACCCTCAGTCCCATCACTCAGACCACACCCACAGGTCTGGAATGTGTTTGCTGGTTACTCTTTGCAAACTAGAAAGGACCCCGCCTGCTGTTCCACTGGGAAGACAGGGCCAAACCTATTACTTCAGTCATAAAGGTTTAATCATCCACAGTTCAAATGTTGACGCCTCTTCCCAATGCGTTGAATTTTTTACATCTAAGTTTTTGAGTTACAAAAATGCTTTCAGATGAAAAATGCTTCTGACTAGGAAGGCATGTGGGGGCTACTTAAATCTGGTTCTCGGAGCCTTTCCTTTCCCTTCCCAAAGGCTACATGCTCAACACTGATATTGGTATTAATATTAATTTGTCATTAATACTAATGTTTCACTAACCAACTAGGAGTATTTTGAAATACCCAATTTCTCTGGATAGCTAAGCCTCCGGTTTGCTATGGAAAATGTTTTCTAATTACAGCTTCCTAGGAAGCCATCAGACAATGTGGCTAGGGCCCCTATTAATTCAGGAGTTGTATAGTAAATGGACCACATCTGAGGTGGCCACCTAGGCAGGTCACAGCCAGTTCCTGCACTCGGGATACTGTAAGGTAGCTGACAGCCACACAGGCCATTCTGAGGGCAGCCTGTCTGGGCAGCGAGAGGCAATGCATGTGTCTATTTAATCGGATCGCTTTAACTTGGAAATGAATAGTCCAAAGAAAGGAATGAGTGTTGTTGTTGTTGTTGCTAGTTCACAGAGCAAAAAGGAAAGTGGAAGGACTACCTACATGGCCCCTTCTTTAAAGAACTGCCTTCACAATGGGCATGTCCTACCCACCTGAGCTCCCAAGGGCATAATTTTCCAGTGTGTTCATGTCTAGTGATAATGCATCACTGTGGTACACACTTCTGGGTACTCCTCACACGAGGAGTGAGGAAAGTGTGCTGGATTGGCTGTCTCGTGCTCTGCCCTCTGCAGCACCTTCTATTTACCTTCCCTGATTCCCGACATACAGCTGGAACCTAAACTGAATAAGTGTAAAAAACATTTCACCACAGACCCAGCAAGGGGTTCTTCAGGACCAAAGCTCTGCACAAGATGGTAGATGTGGCTGTGTGGACAGAGAGATTGCAGGCTCGGAGATGCTTCCGGCTGTAGTGCTCCTGAGATGAGGCCTTAGAGACGCTGCTGAGTCACAGGCCATTCTGCAGAGGCCCTAGGCTAGGATGCTTTGTCATATTATAATACTGTGTAAGTAGATGGAAAATGGCTTCTCTCAGCCTTAAGAGGAGAAGAAACATTGAAGTTGTATCGGATACTCAGAAAGAGCAAGGAAGAATGAATGCACAGATGGAAAGGTAGTCAATGTGGCAGCTTCTCCCCAGCACACTCACTATTGTGTGGTAAGGAATGAAAAGCCAAATGAGAACTTTTATGAGAGGCAACATAGACATGGCCTCCTAAAGGAGACTACAGACTGACTGTCACATGAATCTTTGGCTGCAGCCCAGTGGAAGCATGCAAGCAGGATGCTTGTGCTTACATGCAAGCATCTGTGTGGGTGACTGTAGGGTTGTCTGTGGGGTGGAGAGAGGGATTTAGCACACTGCTTTGGAAGGAGAGGGAAGAACAAATCAGACAGTAGTCAGAAACATTTTAATATCCATCCCTCGGTTACTATGTGACTAGGAGACAGGACTATGTGGAATCAACAGACGATTCTAGGAAAGATGAGTGAGAAAAGTAAGAAAAAAAAATTGTGTCAAATAGATAGCATGATTCTGTACCTGAAGACAATGTCAAAACCTTGCATTCACATCTGCACAGGAAGGCTCTGAAGTGAATTAAGGAGCATACCATCTGTGTGGAAAGAGAAAAGACAGGAGGGTAGCGGGTAGAAGACAGTAAGCCTCAGAAACAAGGGCCCCTGTGAAAGGAGACACTTGGAGTTGCAACACAGAAGACAAACATGTCAACACCCATTACAGCAGTGGTTCTCAACCCGTGGGCCGCATATCAGATATTTACACTATGATTCACAACAGTAGTAAAATTAAAGTTATGAAGTAACAATGAAAATAATTTTATGGTTGGGGGTCACCACAACATGAGGAACTGTATTAAAGGGTGCCAGCATTAGGAAGGTTGAAGACCACTGCATCAGAGAACAACACTAAAATTACTATGAGGACAGTATAGAAACGGCCAGGTTAGGCTTGGAAATGGCCAGGTTATACAGTGAGCTACTGACACAGCACCCCTCCTCTTTCCTGCACTTCTAGGCTGTTCTGTTTGTTCACCCCAGAGAGTAGTGCTCACCTTTAGCTACCGAGCCAGCAGCAGTAATGTGGGAAAACAACCACCTCAAAGAAAACCGGGCCTGAGGTGACACCAGGATGCACCAGGCCTGAATGGCTAGCCCTGTGGGGAGGACCACTCTTGTCTGCTGTGTGAGGGAGGCACCACTCCCCCCTTGCAAACTGAAGTTACCTTGCAGAAAGAACAAGGAACCTGACCAAGGTTTCACTGTAAGGAAGGGACCTGGCCAGGGCTCAGTCTCAGAAAGCATGGACTATGTCTATTAGGAATGCCCTGGCTCCATGTCTCACTAAAGAATCCTCAGCCAATTTACCAACAGAGCCTCCCAGCCCTGCACCCATGTGTGGACAGGGCCTTTGCTTTCCTTACAGGTTGTATGTACTGTCCATGGCACATATGTTTGGCACTTAACACATATGTGAACATAGCTCCATGTATGTAGGTTGGCTGCAGAGTGGAACAACTGCCAAGCCCTTGACCATGCTGAACCTTAGCTGGCCTCTGACTACACTATCCACTGAAGGAAATCCACCAAACAGCACACACCCACTTCATCCCCACTAGAGACATTCATATACTACTTTTCAAATATGAAACCATCCATCTCTTTTCAGCCTACATTCATGATCCTGCAAAGCACTGTGGGTAACCACTCTTGTGCACAGGGCCAGGCAGGTAGTGGTCTCTAGTAGTTCTTCCTTTTCCTTTCCCACAATTCCCTAAGTACATAAAAACCACCCACTGTACCCTGGCCAGACTGAGGTGGGATGTGGCTGGGTGTAGCCCCAGGCTGCTGTTTGCTCTCCTTACCTCAAAGGTAGAGAACAAGGCCATAAGCAACATAGGTATCATCATGTCACCCTGGGTCTTAGATAACCCAAGACAAGGGTGGAGGGACAGGTGCAGAGTCCCTGTGTGCTTCACATGGGTGATTTCTCATTAAATGAGGTTCCCAGAGATCATCGTAAGTTGAAAGTGATGCTGCTTCTGGCTTTTTTTTTTTTTTTTTTTTTAAAGCTGACCTGAAAAGTAGTGATAAAAACAAACTAAACCCTAGCTTCTTACACACACACACCACAATGTGCGTGAACAGCGCCCGGCACATTTACTCAATCCTGACTGCGCTGTCTCGGGAAGTCCCCAAAGGTGTCTGGCTTTCCAGTGGCAGCTCTGCAATTTCACGCGAGGGTGAGATCCAGATGAACTCTCCACCAGAACGTGGCCACGACAATGGTGCAATTTGTAAGCCAGGTTCCTGCACAGCTCTGGAGCTTGGGCCTGTGGGACTCCCTGGGACCTAAGTCCCAACACAGTATGCTCCTGGATGGGCCTCTCCCTGATGCAAATCAAGCACCATCAGCTGTTCAGCACCTCCCTGCATACTTACCTCAAGGGCCAAGCAAGAGAACGATTAGATAAACATTAAGGGAAACCCACTGGAAATGCACACTGGGGCCCCCAATCATAGCTCTTTTCCCAACTGAAGCACCTGCCTGGTGACATAGACCCTGTGGTAGCATCTCCGTAACTTAGTAAGTGATGGTTAGCTTCAAGGTTATCTCAACTCTACTTTGAATCAGTCTGTGGGACCTAAGGGTTGAGGCAGGAACCTCCCGATTTCCACACCAAGCAGGGTCAGGTCCTGAGATAAGTGGCAGCCTGTTATCTCAGTATATCTAAAGCCTAGTATCACACACAGAGCTGGGCATCTTTAGTGCAACCATTCTCTTCATCTTGAGTCCTTTGCAGCAGGGTCCAGACTGTTGCTTCTTCGGTGTACTGGTTGAGGTGAGAATATGTTCTATGCCCAGGACTGTTCCCTAGTAATGCATTCTTCTGCATGCAGCAGAACTATGGGTAGGAGCTTCCAGAGACTCTCCTGCATAGAACTTCTATGTAGAAGACTTCTTTCCAAGTTCCTTTTGGCTATCTTGAACTTTTTTTCCCCTGTGTATAAATTTTAAAAGTCATGAACACTAATGCAAAATTATAAAATTTAATGATTTCTATAATGATGATGATATCCGGATTCCTTGACAGAATCTAACCCCCAACATAGGTCCCAAAAGTGTCTCAGGGACTAAACTTCCATTGCACACATTTTTCTCAGTATTATGATTTTTTAAAGAACCCCAAAAGAGAGCCTATTAAGTTCTGCTTACAACATCGTAGGCTTTTCTAGGACAGAGTGCCAAATTCATCCTGCTTTGCCCTGCAAACCAGTTCCAAAAGCTAACTAAGAATGGCATTGGTCAGGTTTCTCACACTAACAGCCCCCACTTCTGGTACCAGTTTCCTGTACTACCTTTATCATTGGTGGAACCCAGTACCGAACAAGAAGCAACAGGAAGGGTTTATTTTAGCTCACAGCATAAGAAAAGGATACAGTCCATCATGCTGGGGAGGTTATAACATAACGGGAGCAAGAAGCAGAGACTACACAAGAAATGGAACTCAGTTTTAAAACTTCCAGGCATGTTTCTCACCACCAAGGCTCCATCTCCTAAAGGTTCCACCACAAGCAAAGCACCACAAAATAGGGACCAAGTGTTCAAACCCATGGGCTTTTAGAGGCCAGTTCATAGTCAAAACACAACAGGGTTATACTCAAACCATATCTATACCATAGCAATATCCTGGTGAAAAAAAAGAAAATCCCAATGAAAATAACAAGGTGGTAGGACTTCACTTCTACAAGCATTGCCCTAATTGTAGTGGTCTGGGAAAACAAAGAAGGACATGAGCTGCCTAGTGCATCCGGAGGTCCTTCCAGCTCACAGCTGGATTCTTACTCATTAATCTGAAGCAGCTGTGACTTCTGGTCCAGGTGGCTTTCTTGAAGTGATGGTATCTGTAGTGGGGAAGAGGGAACCTCAACTGAAGAATTTACCTCCACAATACTATACTGGTTTGTTGTCATGCCCATGAGGAACTATCTTGAGTGATGACAGATATGACAGGGCACAGCCCAACCTACCAAGAGATGTACTCTTCCCTGGGCAGTTGGTCCTGGGCTGTATAAGGAATCCATTAAGACACAAGCCAGAGTGAGATAGATAGAAAGAATAAGCAAGCCACTAAGCAGCCTTCTTCTATGGTCTCTGTTCTAAGTTCCAGCCTTGATTTCCTGACCTCACATCCCTCAGTGGTAGACTGTTTCCTATAAGTGTAAGATTAAACAAACCTGTTCTTCCTCAAGTTACTTCACCATGGCAACAGAAAAACAAACTAGAATGATACCCAGCTTTTTAAAAATCTTTGTACAATTTTCCAAGAAAAAGACTCAAAGGTCAGAATTAAATTTTAAAGGTGGTCTTTCCATTGCTAGAGATCAAGGTAGGTGAGATTTCCTGATACCTAACCACCAACAGACTGTTCCAATTTTCACATGCAGGATAGCAGTTTTGAGTGGACTGATGTGACAACATTAGAGATTTATTGACATGGAAACTTGAACCTCTGGAGTATTGGACAACACACACACACACACACACACACACACACACACACACACCCATCCACAGAGGCACCTTTAGAGAATTTTAAGGAAGCCTTAGATCTTGTCCTAAGAAGAATGCTGGGATGCACACACCTGGACATTTAGTCACTACTTCTTACATGATTCTGGGTAACTCACGGTCCTCTGAAGATGGCAAATACTACAGTTTGATATGCTGGTTCAGTTTGTTCATGGCACTGTCAGGTGGATACACTGAAGAACTAAGCCACATATCACCTGTAACAGCATGCACACAGCTATATCACCTGTGCAAATTTCCTTTGGGAAATCCCCTGAACCTAGAATACTCTGGAAGAGCAATTTGTAGGACTCACATGGTATGAAGATAGCCCACACTTAGGATACGGAAGCCAGGTCCATCAGACTCCTTGACTACTGTGACTAGGTATGACCACAACAGAATCTTCTGGATGCTTACTGTCTTTGCTGGTCTTTCTGCCTCAGTGGTCCTATAGAAGAACTTGAAACAATATACACTGCTGTGTAATGTTCAGAGTAAACCAACACTTGGCTGCAGAGCATTAATTATGCTCAAACACCATGGTGTGTTTTTCACCACATCACAACACCAAGAGATGCTATGGTCCTTCCTGCTCAATAGAAGTGATGAAAGAACCAGTGGTGAAGGATGACATCCTTGAGGGTCAGGTCCTGGAATGGGGAGCCAGCAAAGGTTCTCAGGTCAGCAGCATCACCACTTTTCTAAGGAGTGTTATTATTGTATGAGAGGCTGGTAATGGAGCCATCTCTATACTTTCTCTGGTGAGTTAACAGGAGACTTGTGTCTTGGAGTGGTCCTGGTGTTGTCTCAGCCCATTTTGAGCAGCTATAAGAGAATGCCCGAGACTAGGCAGAGAATGGACAACAAGCTTATTCGGAGGCTAGATGGCATCCATGAGCATGGTTCCAGCCTCTGCCAAGGGCCTTCGTCTTTAATCCATGGCAGAAATGTGGAAAGTCAAGTGGATATGAGAGTGCTTTACAAGAGCAGGAAAAACCCAGTCTCACAATGGCCAGCACACTCCTAGACAGCATCTAGTCCCAAGGAACTGCATGGCCCCTCTTATGAAGACCTGCCTCCTACTGCTTTAACACGGAGAATTAAGCTTACAATGCATGCACTTCAGGGGCCATGATAACCAGAGAAAACCATGTCAGAACATTAAGACTCAGCTTTCTAAGGCAATGCCCTCTGCGCCTTTTAAAAGAATAACTCCATAGTTCAAAGAATGCAAGAGAAACAGTTGAACGCTGCTAAGCGTGTCTTAGCGAATGATTTGAAAGAAGTCCTAAATAGACTTTCAAGAAACCCTTGCTCGGGTTCTTTGCACCATCAGAAGGTGGACTGACTCTTGGTTCAGAACTGAGAATGTCCGCTTGTGTTGATAGCTCACCTTTTAGAAAGCAGAATGCGGCCAATCCTTTTGCCATTTCCTGGAGTTTGAGAGTCGCAGAATGTGACTGGTTTAAAAAAGAGCCAAGGATTCAAAGCAGTTCAGCAACCAGGGTCTAAAGAGAGCAGGTGGAAGACATCTCCCTCAGATCCCTCGGCAGCCCAGGGATTTCTCTTCTGAGGTCTTTGACAGACACCAGCCTGGTTGCTAAAGGTAGGAGGAGAAATGTCAAACAAGAAGTAGTATGGAGGACATATCCCAAACAGCCACTCAAAACCCACTTTTCTCAGATGTAATTCAGAGTCTCTGCAAGCATCTGATTGATTCCTCTGTATTGTGGCATTCCTAAAGGACACTGCCTTCAGTCCTTTGACTTGGTTAAGAAGGCAGTGGGTCCAGAAGGGTCTTTGGCACACTGTAGACCATGTTCAAGGGCATCAGCTTCTCACCTGTGGACTGTCCAAATGCCAACCAGTGCTGCAGACCATGTCTTAGTAATGGCATGAGAACAGGCTAGCCTGTGGGTCCTTGCACAGCTACTGGTCCTCTGACCAAAAAGGCTTCTGTGGAGACACATGTGCACGAGCACTGACATGCGTGCAGACCCATGGATACTTCAGGGAAGGAGCCCAGAGACAAGACTGTGCCATTCTTCCCATGCTTCCAAGCTGTCCAAGATTATCTTTGAAAACGCTGCTTGTACAAGGTCTGAGGGGCAGCAAGCCATCCAATCTTCAGCACTGCCAGCAACAAACTGAGTAAAACATGAAAGGCATAGCCCATAACGTATAACCAGAGCACTTCCCAGACTTTCTTCTGCTAGAAGTATTTTGTACCCTGACCCCAGAGGCTTTCTTGGCTGCTCAGCACCCAGACCCTCTGGTGTCCACAAATGCTTGCTGACTTGAGACACTGATTGGCAGTTCATTCAGGTTTTCAACCACTGTATCCTTTTCAGAAATTTTGGGGCAGAGAGACCATTCCTGTGGGAGCAAGGGCCCTTTACGTTGGCAAGGGTGACTGAGCCCCTTTCTTCCATCAGCTGGGGGAGGAGGCAGCACTTCCTTCTGCTAACCTGAACACAGCACCGACATATTCCTCATAAGGGGGTCCCGTTTGGTAATAAAACCCAGATTGTGATTGCCAGCATAAGATTCACGGCATTTTGAGTGCCTGTAAACTGGTGATTATGAATCCCTTAAATGCTGTGTACCCTATCCTGCTGTATCCTAAATGCTGATATTGGAATTTTTATAGAGAGTTCCTAGCCTCTCTCAGTTTTTCATTAGACTGTGAATGGTAAATGACACACTTTTCAAAGTTTATGTTCTCCTTCCTGGCTAGATGCACAAAAATAAGATTCATACTTTCTTGCCTCTGCCAGCAATTCCATGGCTAAAAAAACTATTCATTGAAAACTGGAGACTCTTATTTTTCTCTGATGGAGATTCACAAATGATACAGGCAAATTTGCTCACAATGTGTCCGGCCTCTTTATTAGAATTTAAATAGTGCTGAGTGGGCCATCTAATGAATGAAAATTCCACAGTGAAGAGCTCAAACCATGAACACCATGGACTGTAGGCGCTTTTCCAGGAAAGAGCCAGAGAAACACATCATGATTTACGAAACATGCTCCAAGTGTCTATAAAGCAAACTCTATTTTTACTTTAAACCTATTGTATATATCAAAGAGGTGTTGCCAAGCAAAAAACCGCTGGCAGGCAGATGTGGGGCCTTTTCATGAGAGGGAATATAAGAGATGCATGATGGTAGCCTGACTGGGCATTTTGGCCACCAACTGAGACCTGAATCATGGGATCATGGTCCATCACTGGACCAAAGAGCCTCAGACTGAGCTAGATGGAAACTAAAACTAAAAAGAATGGACAATCCACCTGCTGAAAGGCAAAAAAAAAAAAAAAAAAAAAAAAAAAAGGATTCAGAGAAGCAGGAATCAGGAGGCAAGGGTGATAACCCAGATGGTGACACGAAACCAGGCCTGGGGTGACAGTGGAAGGGGCAGTGCAGTTACTAAGGTGTCAAGAGCATGGCATCCTTCCCCATAGATGCGCTCTTTCGAAAGAACACCTCATTACACACTGCGGCGGCGGGATGGGAGAGCCACCTTGATCTGTTCCATTCACTAGGAGAACTCTCAAGACATTTCCACCTGCCATAAAGGGAGGCTCCTGGGCAAGCCTTCTATCCATTCAGGAAATGTCTCAGTTTCTTTTCCTGTTGCCACGATAAGATACTCTGGCAATAGCAACTTCATGGAGAAGGGGCTCATTTTAGATCAAAGTCTGCCCCAGCAAGGGAGTCAAAGAGGCATGAGCTAGGAGCAGCTGTCACAAAATACCCAGAATCAAGAGGCTCTGAGTGAATGAGTGGGTGCCACTGTTCAGCTTTTGCTGCACATATCTCTTCTCCACTTACACAGTCCAACACCCTCGCCAAGCATCGCCCATGGTGGGCCAGTCTTTCCACCTCAGCTCTTCTAATCAAGATAATCTCCCATAGGCCCAACCCCCTGGTGATTCTAGACACTCCAGCTGACCAAGAGTGCAAACCATCACAAGTGAGTCCACAGAAGGTTCAAAAATATAAACTCAACATCCTATTTCACACCATGCAAACTGTGATGTGAGCAGGAACCAAGTGCCACCTGGGTTTCCCGACAGAGCTCAAGAGGCACAGGTGGATAGCACCTGTGAGGCCCTAGCACAGGCCACTGTCTGGTGGTGAAATGATAATCAGGGTGGTGACACTGTGCCTTGACTCCAGGCAGGAGGAGCCAAGAGACTGACACACAGGTACAGATCCATTTGGCATCTGCACAGATATATCAAGGCTGCTGGGCTCCATTTCTCAAAGAATTAACACCACTGACCCCCCTCCTCAGATACCACATCTGTAGACAAATACACTGCCTAATACTCCAAAGGATTTGTCCACTAAGAATTGCAGAGGTGGTAATAGTGATAACAACTTAGGCCTCTGCCAGCCTTCAACAGACTCAGGCAAAGTCATTAGAGCTGGGGTGGGGCAGCACCCATGCACCTGGAAGAAAGGCTGTAACTAGAGACACAGACAGGCCAGTTTCCCTCCATTGCAACCAGGCATGCATATTGTATGCATCCTAGCAAGTCTCCCTGCTCACTGAACTCTGCCAATACATAGGTATGTGTGTGACACTCTTAATATGGTAACTTCCAAGATGATGACTGCCTAGGTAGAACTGTACAATGCTGAGTGTTTCCCAGATACCCTGTGGCACAGATGTGTTGCTGGGCATCTCTCCCAGAAGAAGTAAGGGCTGAAGGTGCTGGTCCATGATCAAAGATGCTTCTCAGATAGGCAGGAATGCAGCCCATCCATAGTACCAAGGATTACATACTTCATACATATCTTTATGAATCCAGCTACATTGAGCCACATGGCTCCAATCTTGGAAATATCATGAGTCATAGAATGAATAAGGCATAGAAAGAGTCTCTAAACTGCTTAAAGAGTTATGTAAATACAGATGGTGGCTGTCTCAGGGCTTCTATTGCTGTGATGAAAAACCATGACAAAAAGCAAGTTGAGTTTATTTGGCTTCCATTTCCATATTGTAGTTCATCATTGCAGGAAGTCAGTACAGGAACTCAAACAGAGCAGGAACTTAGAGGCAGGAACTGATTGATGTGCAGGCCATGGAGGGGTGCTGCTTACTGGCCTGCTCCCCATGGCTTGCTCAGCCTGCTTTCTTATAGAACCCTGGACAACCAGCCTAGGGACAGCATCACCCAGGATGGGCTGGTACCTCCTGCATCAATCACTAATTAACAAAATGCCCTACAGCTATATCTTATGAAGACACCGTCTCAATTGAGGTTCCTTCCTTTCAGATAACTCTACCGTGTGTCAAGTTGATATAAAACTACCCAGACCTAAGATTCATTTATGAAACATTTTTTAAAATAATGTAATACAATGTGTACTGTGTCATCTCTCTATTGTTGTGTGACAAACCACTATGTCACAAATCACATTCAATGGCTTAAGACATCACAATTTTACCATCTCATTGCTTTGGGGTAAGTTTGATCTTTTGCTTCCAGGGGGAAGTTGTTGTCAGCCACAGATACAGTTCTCTGTATTTGAGGCTCAGTTTTTCCCCTGGCTCTCTACTTGCCAGCAGATGTGTTTCCTTACAGCTGCAGGATGGAGGCCCTAGTATTTTGCTAGCCATGTGACCAGTATGCTGCCTCAACAGATACAGAATAATGTGTCCTCGAATAGACATCAGTCTAGTTCTAACTAGTGAGTCTTTAAGCTGGATCCAAAGAGTCCACCTATTTCCATGTAATACAACTGGCCTTTTGCTTTAGAGCTAAAGTTTATCAAAACACAAACATATCCTGCAAGATAAAGGTCATGTGTAAAGCACCTGAGAGTCATCAGGCAGGCTTAAAAGAAGAATCTAACAGTTACATGAACAGAAAGGCTGAATGACCCATATTTGGCAAACACAGTAAACAAAAGCAACTACCACCAAGGGATCCTGCACCCAACACAGATGAGAAGGACAGCACAGATGTCGAAATGACACACATGGCGCTTTCAGAGATGGAAACAGAGGGACACTGAAGAACCTTAGTGGGTCAGTCTCACATACCGAAAGCCACCAGAAGCCAAACACAAAGCAATCAGAACCAAAAATAAGGGTGAATCTTAGTGAGCATGAGTGCTAAAATTTCTTCCCTTGGGGGAGATGTAAATAACCCTTAACCCTTCTTCCTACAGAGGTACGATTTCACCAAAGTTCACTCTGGGGAACCAGTAAGTTTATTAGGCTGGCTTACAGAGTGATGGGGGAGGATTATGTGCACACCAGAAGGTTTGCACCCATCAGGGATGATGGCTCCACCAAAGTGGAGATGGAGCCCCTGCCCCTCAACAAAGCCATGTGCAATCAGGGCAGAATTATATCCAACTGGTTGGGAAGGGTGGCCGGACACTCAGGTGACTTTCCTCTATTAAGAGAATGCCACCAGTCAACAAACCCAGTTCTGGTGATCTTTTGTGAGTGGGACCAGCTGAAGATGATGGTAGCATGGCTTGGAGAACATGTGTGGTGCACAAATATTTTATTGGAATTTATGAAAAGAAGGTCCGAAATTAAAGGAAAATTTAAAAAATTATAGCCACAGCTTTTTGTTTTTAATGGTGAAAACCATCAACCCACAAATTTAAGACATCAATGAAACCAAAGCCCAATACAAGTAAAGAAAACTGCATTCAAGTATGAAATTATTGGGTTACCCCAAGAAGATCTTAAAACAAGGTGAGGAGGTATTAAGCACAAGAACAAAATGAATATGGTAACAGATTTCTGTTGGAAAACAATGAAAGTCATGGGGCTATGGAACAAGAAACAGCTAAGAAGTACAAGAAAAAAGTACGAAACCTGTATTCAAGAAGTGCATGTTGTCATCATTAGTATTAAAATGACTTATCCAACATAGAAGACCAATGAATGCATCACCAGCACACCTAAATAAGAATGGGGATCCCACTGTGAAGATGGACATGGACAGACACATGAAGGAGAGGAGGGAAGATTTAAGACTCTCTCTCAGTGCTGGTAGGGAAGAAAGATGGTGAAGCCTCTCAAAAACCAGCTTGCAATTGGTCAGAAGGCTAAACACCTGCCCATCACATGACTAGCACCTAGCTCTTAACCCTATAGAGAAAAGAATACATGTTTTTCCAATGATTTCTTCATAAATGTTTATAGCAGCATTGTTTGCAACTACCAAACTTGAAGGAAAAGCCCTCCTCTGTGCAGCTGTTGAGTAAGCAGTGGCACGCATGTCCAGTGGGATACTGTTCCACAATGAAAGTCACATGTAACAGACTGCATGTGCAAGTAGTCATCAGGCAAAGACAGTACCATGGATTACATCTGTGAAGCTGTAGCTTTTACTCATATAAAGTGTATAATTTTACACATATTAATGTCCATTTAAAATGATAGAAAATGGAAACTAACACTTATGAACAGCAGATGAACAATTGCCAGGCAACAAGTAGGATGGCCTGAAAGGAGTAGAAGAGGCGACACAAGGGGAGGAGGATACCCTGACGGTGATGGGGTACTTTCTGGATTGTGCCTTAGCAATGCTGTTTCAGGGGGGTATTCACTCTGCAGGCTTCTGTAGCAACGGATCCCACTGATGCCTTGCCTGATGTTCCCAACATGGGCACTCTCTATTTTACACAACAAAGAATCACTTTGCACTTATTGGGAATGGTTAAAATAAAAAAATACAACAACAAAAACTGTGGTGAGGATAGTAAGAATGGGAGCCAGGCCCCTTTACAGGCAGAAACACAAAATCGCATAGTGCTTTGGAAGGCTGGATCTTTCTCAAAATAATTCTCAGTGTGAAATTATCTCTTGCCCCAGTGGTTCTCCTACATACACAACCAAGAGGAAGAAAACACACACACACACACACACACACACACACACACACACACACACACACACACACGTGATCACAGCAGCTTCACTCACAATAGCCAGAAGGGTGAAAACACCTGCATGGCTATCAAATGACATAAGCAAGATGGCCTGACCAAATGAAAAAAATGCTGCCATAAAAAGAAATGAACTACTGACATGCAGTTGGACTTGTAAAGTATCATGCTTAGCAAGGTGGGGAGTCCACAAACGCCCACATATTGCATGACTCCATGTACACAAAGTGTCCAGAACAGAACTTTACAGTGACAGAAAGGAACCAGTGTCTAGTGCGTGCCAGGAGAGGGGACAGGAGATGACAGTTCAATTGGCCTCACAGTCATTGTTTTGGAAAAAATTAAAATAGTCTAGTATTACACTGAAGCAAAAGAAACAAACTATACTAAAACTTACCTTTCAGTGGGAAGATTTTAGAATATGTGAAATACAACTCAATAAATCTATAAAATTAAAAGGAGGATGCCTGTGTAAATAGTAAAAGAAAGAAATAAGAGGCTCTATGATGTTCAAAATAAGAGTGTCCTCCAACTTTATGTGTTGGAAATTAAAATTCACCAGCAGTGAATGAGGACCCCACTGAGAGCAGGTCAAGCAGCCACCATCTGCACATCACACCAAGTCAACAGGCCAAGAACTTGTAATTCAGAGCCATATCAGAATTAACCAAAGGGCACAGTTCCTTAGGGTTGCCCTAAAAGAAGTCCCAGAACTATGCTTTCCAGGCCCAAGAAATGTCTCTGTGATGGTTCCTACTCTGCCAGGTGATGACCAGGGTGTACTGGCTGACCTCTTCTCTCCGAGGTCAGCAATTTATCAGCTCGTCCCTATGGATTTATCATCTTCCTCTTCATTGGAGGTTTCTTGGCTCCATGAACATGTCATTTTTGAAGGCATCCTGTCTGCTAGGCTGTAATATCAGCCCATCTTCTAGAGAGCCCATAACCTTACTGAAATACATATTCTGGGGCCCATATTCTTCAACCTAGTGCCACCACAGACAGACAGATAACAGTGGTCAACATGTTGGGCTTGTGTCAAAGACACAGTAGTAGTTACTGTTGCATCTTATCTGATGGTTAGAATTGTCCTCACCTTTAAAGGCAGACAGTTCAGGACAAGTCTGCTGCAGAGTCAGGGCCCTTCACACTGGCTGTGCTCATGTTGACAGTAGGCATATAGAACAATTCTAGAGGGGCTAGACAGACAGCTTGGCAGTCAAGAGTGCGTACTGCTCCTGCAGGGAGCCCAAATTTGGTTCTCAGCACTAAGGTTTGCTAAGACGCCCTCTTCTGGGCACTGAAGGCACCTGCACACAGATGTACATATCCACACACAGACACATACACATAATTAAAAATAAAACAAATATTTAAAACTTAATTAAGCATGATGGTGTATACCTTTGATCCTGGTACTCAGGAAGAAGACACAGGTGGATCTCTGTGAGTTTGAGGCCAGCCTGGACTATAATCAGAGTTCCAGGCCAGCAGGGCTACACAGTGAGACCCTTTCTCAAATAAAATGAAATAAAGCTTTTGGCAAAGGAAGGGCAGCCTCCAAACTGCTACCATGCAAGGCAAACTTGCCTCTCTACCCTTCTCCTTAGGTCTAAAAGGAAACACATAATCTAGATACCACACAGGCCAAAATTTAAGAAAAAGCAAATGGTGGAGAAGTACCTGCCTGACAAGGATGTCTGATGGGAAAATAATCAGCTGTGTGTGCCCCTCTATCAATATCCAGGGGAACCAAAAGACTACCTGGGAACAGGTGGAATCTGGTCCTTAGGTTGTAATGGGTCCTTCCCTTGTCTTTATTTTATGTGGATTTTTAGAATACTTGTTTATTGTAAGCTGGTTAAATGTTTAGCTATTTGAGTTTTCATCTGATGCCAATTTAACTCACTACTCCAAGTTAAATCAAGTACACCCAAGGCAGTTCCCACTGCTTCTGAGACACAGCTTATTATGCTTTCTTTATTTGCAGAGGCCACGAAGACCTCTCATCTCCCTGTTGTTATGAAGAGAAGCGAGACAGCCTATCAGAAAGATGTAAGATTTTCCCCCTCACAGTTGTTCATCTTTTGTGCTGGCAATCTGTCTTTTAGGAAAGATGGAATAAAGCCGATATTTAGGTATATCAGGTGATTCACCGCGAGCATCTCTCAAAACCATGATCAATATTCTCATGTTTTTAGCACTGTTTTCAGCCATAAATATCTTTCCTCTAAAAAAGAAATCACTCTCTAGGGTGACAGGCCTGCAGTCAATACCCAGGCAGCAGAGCAGCCATCACGGTGGTCAGGCCAGGAGGAGCCAGGGGCCCACAACGGTGTTAAAATCCACAAGCTTCAGAGGGTACAGAAGGGGGTCAGGGGGAACAGGAAGAAGTTTTCTGTACTGGAGCAAATGTCATCAGCACCAGGGTTCTCTTACCTCTCATATGTTCTCCTCTTCACTCCAGCAAACCAAAGAAGAGAGTCAAGACAGACCACATGACCAAATGACAGAACCTAAACACAGACTGCAGGTCCATGGGCACGGAGAACACAGGTCTAAAGAGCTCACAGTTACAGCTTTTAAAGCAAATGGCTGCAAATTTTATATATCAAGAACTGAAAATACAATATTTAAATGCCTGTCAGGCCCTATCCTAAACACAGTCTGTAAATGCCCACTGCGGTGACTGGACTTGACACTAAGATGTCATTTGGAACATGCACTGGCAACAGACATGACATCAACACATTCAAATCAGTACACAATAGCCACACGAGTTCTGTGGCAAGAGGAGAGGGTGCCGTTAGGTAACAGGCCAGGCAGGGACCTGGGCTTTGGAGAGGCCAGCCCAGTGAGAGGTGAGCAGTGTGAAGGCAGTTACTTTGAATGGCGACCATTACAATGTAACACTAACTCCCAGCTCTAGTGTTCAGAAAGGAATGGATCCAGATGAGAACTGAGGACTCACATAGTAGGGCCCACCCGACCCCAGGGTAGTCTACCAAGAGAAGGGCATGGGGGCTGGGGTTGTGAGGCGGATGTAACATTGCTAAGGGCTATGTGCTGTTAATGGTGAAAAACTGACTCCCTGCTCTTCATGTTTTCTATGTATCAATAGTGGCCTGAAAAGATTGGAGGTAAATTGGCAAGTTACACTTCACCAGGAGTCCCTCCTAGAAATGGCCTTGCTTCCAGGAGGATTTGGGTCACCTTCAGAGTACCCGTGGATATCTGTTGGACGAGGCATTATTATAGAGACTAACTGGGAAAGGAGCAGTTCTCCACAGAGCAAGACACTTGCAGACTGTACTCACGGAGCTCTGGATGAAAAGAAGGGGATTTGGAGGATCATCAGATGACTCTGAGAAGCACCTGGACTCAGGCAAACAGCCAATGCAGCAGACCCAAGGACTTCCACCCAAGTGTGGGTCAGTGAGAATGCATCAGATTTAGAAACCACTGGAGTAAACAGCCCCCCCACACACACACACCACTGCTAAACTACAGAGGTAAGAAGCAAACCAGCTCACTGTGACATGAATGGCACAGTTAGAGCTGTCTGCACAAGGTTTGCTGTGTGCTCTGAATGCATATCTTCAGTTTTAAACCCATGAGGCCCCTGTACCATCACCAACAACCTCATGAATGCAGCTGTTGCCCTTTGTAAAATCACACGTATGTTCATGTTTGTATGTGTGTATGTGTATATGTCAATGTGTGTGTGCATGTGTATGAGGAAGCCAGACGGGCAATCTTGGTATCATCCCTATTAAGAAGATCACCATTCACTTATTTTGAGACTGGGTCTCTTAGTGGCCTGGGGCTCACCAATTAGACTAGACTGGCTAGCCAATGAGCCATGGCGATCTCCTTGTCTGTCTCCCCAGCACTGGAATTACAAGCACTTAACACCATACCCAGCATTTTTATGTGGGTTCTGGGGATCAAACTCAGGCCCTCATGTTTGTGAGGCAGGCACTTTACTAACTGAGCTATCCCCATGGCAGTTTCGTTTCTCTTTTATGTTTTTTACAGGGTCTTTCTTACTATATAGCCCTGACTGGCCTGGAACCCACTAAATAGATCAGGTTGGCCTTGAACTCAGATATCTGCTTGCTTCCTCCATAGTGCTGGGATTAAAGGTGGGTGCTGTGATGGTTTGAATAAGAATGCCCCCCCAAAGCTAAATCTTAGTCATCAGAGAATGGCACTATTTGAGAAGGATTAGGAAGTGTGGCCTTGTTACTTAAGTGTGTTACTTAAGGATAGGCTTTGAGGTTTCAAAAGCCGATGATGGGCCCAGGTGCGCTCTCTCTCTCTCTCTCTCTCTCCCTCCCTCCCTCCCTCCCTCCCTCCCTCCCTCCCTCCCTCCCTCCCTCCCTCCTCCCTCCCTCCTCTCTCTCTCTCTCTCTCTCTCTCTCTCTCTCTCTCTCTCTCTCTCTCTCTCTCTCTCCCCCTGTGATCAGGCACCCTCCTGAGCAGAGAACACAATTAAGAGGGAATTCTACAGTTTTGAATTTTTGAATTTCTACTGTGGGTACATATGTAGGTTCAGGCAGAATGGCTGCTTTTTTCCCTTCCATTTTGGACAATGCTCCTCTTGCTACCTGATTTAATTCAATGTAGAAAATTGGAAAGATTTTAAAATCCCCCTCTTCTGTTTGTTCTTTAGAGCAGGAAGCCCAGTGTCAGCATCCCTGGACCAATAGCAAGGTGCAATACTGGTTTACTAGTCCTGGCCACCATTCACAAGCTCCTGGCATGGGAATGGCAGGACACAAACACTCCTGCAGAAGAAAAGGCTGTGAATTGGTCTGCATAGCCCAGTTAGGAACAGGAAAAATAAGAGTAAGGTCAGAGACATACCTAGGCTACAGGTCTGCTAGGCTGGGTTAGAACCCTTAGCACCCACCAGGCACTGGAATTCCACAGCTGTTCCTTCCCCTGTCAACTGTCTGTTGGGAGTGAGTGTCTCTGATGAAAGAACTCAGAGCAGAGAGGAAAGGGTACCTTGCAAACAGGTAGGGGACAGTGACAGGTCACCGTTGCTAAAGCCAGATGACTTGGACGAAATGGCTATGGTGTCCATATCTACTAAAGCAAGTTCTAGAGCAGTGGCTCTCAACCTTCCTAATGCTGCAACCCTTAAATACAGTTCCTCATGTTGTGATGCCCCCAAACATAAAATAATTTTCACTGTACTTCATAACTGCACTTTTGATACTGTTACGAATCACAAGGTAAATCTATGTTTTCCAATGGTCTTAGGTGACCGCTGTGAAAGAGGTCGTGACCCACAGTTTGTGAACTGCTGTTCTAAAGTGAGCCTGATCAAAACCCTAAGCTGAGACTCTGCAGGAGGAGGGCCCATGTGAAGCTCTCTTGGACAGAGACCAAGGTTGGGCCTACAGGACAACCTGCTTCAGGTGTACAGGATGTGAAGCCATGACCGAAGCAGTGTCTGCCTAAAAAGAAACCTTGCATGTCTTCCTTACCTCACAAAGTGTTGTGTCTCCATTTATAGAGGCTTTCTAGGCTTGCCAGTGCACGGCTGTATTCCCACACTTGGGAAGATGAGGCAGGAGGATTGCAATGAGTTCCAGGCTAGCCTATACTATACAGTGAGTACCAGATCAGCCAGGGCTACACGGAAAGGCCCTATCTCAATCAACCAACCAACCAACCAACCAACCAATCAATCAACAAAGTTATCAGCAAAATACAACTAAGACATATAGGCACCAAAATACTACTTAATATCCTGGGCAAAAGCTTTCTAATGTTTCTCAGAAAATAGCTCAATATGGAGAGTTTGTTAAGGACTAAAGGCTGGCTTTAAAATTAAAGATAAGTGCACTATCAGCAAAGAGTAGAACAGGCTACCTGCCTCAGGCAACACTCAACCCTCAGGTCCAAATAGAGAAATGTGTATTTAATTCTAACTCTATTAAAATGATCTTTCAAAGTGGAATTTTCTTTTTTCCTGAAAAAGTCAAGAAGCCACAGATGGAGCTCAAACTGCTTCCTAAGAATTCATCATGTGACATTTATCCAAAGATGAAAGTCGCCAGTGAGCACAGTATCTTCTGCAGCAGCCAGCACCAGAGACACGCCAGGACCTGATGAGGGCTGCCTGCAGGTACAGTAGCCTCTATGGCAGCCATAGTACTGTCTGTGGGACATGCACTCTCTAAGACAAGCTAGTACCTTCTATGGAAGGCCTGCACCACAAGGCCAGTCTCTGAACTTGAGGGATTATTTGATTTTGAGTCTAGGACATTCTTTCCTCTACCTGTCATTGCAAACCAGAGTGCTATACCTAGTTAGGGCTATCCACCTACTTCAAAATGACATAGAATGTCTTTCTGACATACAAACCCAATGGGTGAAGCTAAAACACACTTAAGTATCAGAAGAGAAATGGTACAATCCAATACCTTAGAAGGACCAGTACATCAATTCTGAATGACAAAGATGTTCTCATTCTTTCCTGGAAAGATCCATATTAGCTACCACAAGAGAAAAACCCTGGTCCATGGTTTTAAATGACAGAAAAGGCAGCGGGCAGCATTTGCTTCTTGTCTTTGTAGATATGGACTACCAGAAAGTTGAACAATTAGATTTAGCATCTGGATAGAAATAAAGATGGCTTCTAACTAAATACCTGGCTTCAAAAAAAGAAAAAAGAAAGAAGAAAAAGAAAAAACCAAAGTCAAGAACTAAAACTAAAGAAGCAACATAAAATAAGTATGGTGATAAATGTCATTGTCTACAAGGTCTCATGGCTAAGAGTTCATTGTGTAAGCATGCTGTGGTAGTTACAAATCCCAGGAGAAGATTCAGACCTGAGTGTAGCAATCAGCAAGTGTGCCAATGTTTCATACTTAATATTGACAAATGTAACATGGTTGTGTTAACTGTCAACATTAGGACAAGCTGGGAGATGGCTGAACCAGAGCTTTCCACACAATCTTTACAACTTTTCAATAAATCTAAAACATTTCAAAAATTTAAACGTGTCAAAAATCTGGCAGCCAAGCAGTGGTGGCACATACCTTTAATCCTAGAACTTGGGAGGCAGAGGCAGGCAGATCTCTGTGAGTTTGAGGCCAGCATGGTCTAAAGAACAAGTTCCAGTATAGGCTCCAAAGCTACACAAACCCTGTCTCAAACAAAAACAAAAACAAAACAAAAATCTGGCAACATAAATCAAGTGTGAGAAAAAGATTCCATGGAAAAACTCAAAAGAGAAGTAATAATCTTCCTTTAATATATAAAAACCTCTTATTAATCAATAATAAGACAAAATAACCCAATTCAAAAATAGTCAAGGGTTTTGCCTAAGAAATCCCAGTGAATAATAAACAGGGTAAGATGTTTGGCTTTAATTAAAATACCAGAAATGTAAGTAATGAGAAGACAAGTTACAATCATTGAAATTTAAATTCTGTTTCTCAGGATTTACTCTACACACCTTGCCAAGTATAGAGATGTCTACAGAAGGATGTATGTAATTAACTTTACTCAAAATAGCTCCAAACAACAGTGAAAATAGCGCCAATAAAAAAACAACAACACTCCCCCCACCTCCACTCCCCCCGCCCCCCCCCCCCCCGCAAAAAAAAAGAAAACATCCAAGAAGGCGACGTGTTAATAGGAGCTTGTCAGGATCAATGTTATAGCATTTGGACACATAAACACATGACAACATTTCCAGTCGGGCACAGCAAATGCAGATCTTTGAGTCATGCTAAAACAACTGTCAGAGGACAAGCTCTAAATTGTCATAATTATCTTCGATGTATGTTTTAACACATTTTCCTACCTGAATACGATTTAATATAAATATCTCGATGAACTAAAAAGAGCTCCAACTTGATCTGTGCCAATTTATTCTCACACATTAGCACCCACAGTGCGCGTGATCTGCACACTTCTTTCCTAGGCGCCATTGTGAGAAACAGGCCACATGCAACAAGCTTGTTAGTGGGTCCTGCCCTGTGAATGGTGGCCAGCTACCCAACCAGAATGCCTAGTGATTCTGTGGGAGATTACTTTGAGAGGACTTTCCAATAGGATCAATTAAATGGGGATTTCTGATAACCAATGAACACAATTAACTTGGCTGAAATACACCTTGTCTGGAAAACCCCGTTAGTTCAAAATTTGAAGGAAAAGTGTTGGGGCACACAGATTAAAATATAGAATAACAGAGTTTTCAGGACAAGTTTTGCTGAAACTCAATGCCCACCTTATAATTAACTACAGCTCACATAACTTGGCTGCAGATCCTCATGAAAAATTTAACTGGAAATTAAATCAATGCCCTTTATTTAAAACTCCTATATCTGCACCAATTTTTTAAAAAAGCAATCTTTGGATTGTAAGCAGGGGTTTGGATGTGTTTATCAATCCCAGATGTACCAACTGTAGGAAGATTATAGCTTAATTAAAACCCTGGCAGGGTCAGTAATGTTCATATGCAAGACATTTCTATGGAGTGTCACTTGGGTACAATCAATTAGAATGCACCGCAAATTGTTAAATGCAAAAACCCAAACCAAGAGGCCTGTTGTCGCACAGAGGGTTCTCGCATGCATTAAGAGGCTAATTCATATTTTGTTCTGATGCATGCATATAAAAGTGATATTTATATCAGGTATTCATAGCTTCCTTAGATGATTGATATCAATTTCTCTTCATAATATGACCAGCAAATAAAACACACGGCGGTTCTAATATAAAGAAATAACATGTGACAGGGCTCCCTAAAACATTGCTATTTTGGACCTCACAAGCTAAATTGCTTTTGCTGGCCCCTTCCACCTCTCAGCATGGTTGACAGACAAATTGATCGAAACATTGGAAAATAATATGCTTGCGAAATTTCTCTGGGTGAGTTTCCAGTCTTTTGAATTTTTCATACAAGAACAAAATGAAAGATTGCCTCCTTGATTTTCCCTCCATTATGCGGCCCCATCTTATAGTACAGGAACATACAATACTTCAAACAGCAGCCAGACGTTGTAAACAAAACGTGTAACATTTTTCATAAAACACCCCAGCCCTAGGAAGTTAAGAGAGTGGGGAACAGGCATCTCTGCCCTGAAGATTATGTGGTTCAATTACAATGAATTCATACATTTGAAGTTGCCTTAGGGCCTCTCATTAGACTTAGGGGTGTTTATTACAGGAAGTACCACATGCATCGTTTAAGAAGAAAGAAGGCCGGGTGATTTGATTAGAAATGTTGACAGTTGAGGTGTGTAAAGAATCTGTCATTCACTCCCACTCTCTAACTTCAATATTCAGATCCTTCATCTTTCATGAATTTTTTGCAGTCCCCTTTGAACTACAAATCGGGAGTGGGGGTGGCAGAAACTTTCTGCTGCATACTGTGGCCACTAACAGCTAGCCTTGACTTACAGATGCTACTCTTAGCTATACTGAGACCAACCATTTCACTGGCATTTTAAAAGATTAAAATTCTCTCCTCCCTCCTAGATCCTAATGGCGCTTGGCCAGATAGAACCAAAAACTCGAGAGAAACCACAGAATCCCTCTTGAATTACCTGTGAGGAGTGTGCTCACCTTAAAGCCCTGCCTCCCCTGTGGTCCTTCCTCAGCTACCCTGGCCCTCAGGCTCTTACAGGATTTTAAAATTAATGCCTGGGGTACCACAGGCTAGCTAGATTCCTCATACATTTAAATCTACATCTCCTGAAAAGTCTTATTAACTAAATTTTTTCCTCAATACTTGCAGGTCAAGAATCGATGAATAGTCGATTTTTTTCAGTCAAAATTAAACAAATCATAAAAAATGGCATAACTTTCAGCACTGCAGATTAGATTTTGTGGGAAATATCTGCCAGATATGAAAAACAGAAGTCATTACGTTACACTAAAATAATTTTCATAGTAGTATTTTTATTCTACTTCATCGGCTTTACCAGTCCTGGTGAGCTCACTCCAGTATTTCACAGTAATGTGCTGAACACAAGACATTTTTGGATCCTTTGTTGAGATTTCCAGATAGGATGTTGGTGGGTGGATCCTCCAGTCACCTCAAACCTGAGTCCCTCACTGAAGTGCCACCAAACTATACTTGTGGACACTGACAGCAGCAGGTGATTAGTTCGTAAAACGCCACACCAAAAAAACAAAAGAAATCCATGTTTGTTTGGTTTCTTTCAAAATCTAATGTGTGGTAGGGGAGATGTCTCAGTGGATCTAGTGTTTGCCATGCAAGCATGAGGAACAGAGTTCAGATCCCTAGAACCTACTTATAAATTGGGCAGGCTGTAACCTGACACTTAGGCAAAGACAGAATCTCCAGAGCAAGCTGGCTAGCTAGACTGGAACTGGAAAGCTTTGGGTTCGGGAAGAGATTATGCTTCCATAAAATGTGAAGAGCAATTGAGGAGAATAGTCAGTGTCAACTCTGGGCCTCTGCAGGCACACAATACATACACTGGCACAAACACAAAGTCTAACCCAATCATCCAGAGAAACATAACATCCTTCAGTGCCACTCATTAAGTGTCATCAATGAATCTTGGACTAGTTGAACTCTAATTATTAGTTAATGACCAAAGGATCAATGGTGGTCTTCAAATGATGCACCTGTGGGCCCTGGCAGCAGAAGGGCACTTGGTGGTGTATGGAGGAGATGTGGCTATATGGCTAAAAATAAGTTGAAGAGAAGAGTACAAGTTCAAGAGCCAGTGCGTAGCTCCAGAGTAGGCTGCATTCAGAGGCAAAACCATGGAATTCCCAGCAAAGTCAAAAGGGGAACCACACCGTTTTTTTGGGGGGGGGTTTCAAGACAGGGTTTCTCTGTGTAGCTTTGGAGCCAATCCTGGCACTCACTCTGGAGACCAGGCTGGCCTCGAACTCACAAAGATCCGCCTGCCTCTGTCTCCTGAGTGCTGGGATTAAAGGCGTGCACCACCAACACCCAGCGGGAACCACACCTTTGTGGCAATGCTTTGTGGCCTTTGAAAGCAAAAACCACAACCTTCACCCCCTTCAGGGGTAACAGTCCCTTTAGGAACTAAGGCTGTTAGGACTAGATGACCATGGGTATTTACCTGTCTCTGGAGGCATTGCCCCACCATGACCCCTTGGACACAACCCAAACATATGTCTCCATCTTCATTCCCTCCTAACCCCATCCCTTCACTGTCATATGAAGTGAAGGTCTGTTTCAGTCATGTGTCTGTGATCCAGTGATGTCATGGGAACTGGATCTGATACAGTGGTTCTCTCATGGTAGGAAGAGTGGCCACAGAACCTGGTCTGATGAAAAGCAAAGGGGGGTGGGGGTTATCATAGGCCCAGCAATGGCAGGGACTGACCCAGTGCACTGGGAAGAGTGGGCACGACACACAAATTTTAGAAATTCAGTGACTAGAGAAACTTAAGTTTCTTTAAGAAAGACAGTGAATCCTGAGGGCTGGTGTATTTTGGATTCGCCCTCAGCCAACCACAAGCTAATCTTAAACAAGATGATGACAGCCAGCATCACTATCAAAACCCCAACATCAGGAGAGTCTCGGGTCATTTACGTGTCAGCTGGATCACACACACTTAGAACTAAACATGTGGGGGATGTGGAAGTGCCAACTTCAGCAGAGGATGAAACCACAGCTCCAAGCTACACAACAGATGGAACTTGGCAGAAATAGCCAATGGATGACAGAGCTGGACCCTCACCTCTCCCAGCGCAATGTCAAGCCAATCCCTTGCCTCATGAGGTCAAATGCTAGATGACACCACCAGAGCCTCCAAGTAATGGGACATAAAAGCTAAATGTGAAAAGTGCCCTATAAGGCACTACTCATATTTTATGATGGAAGGAAGTAGTAGACCATTTTGAAAGCCAAGACTCTGGGGTATTCACTCTGGTCCACAGCATGGGGAGGGTTGGATGAAATGCTTCAGGCTTAAGAGAATTGGCAAACTGTGACACTGTGGCCAAGAAGTGGAAAGCAGAGCCCATGTATACTGATGCAGGGATCCAGAGCCTTCCAGGCTGGGGTCTGAAAGCTGTAGTATGAGATAGTCCTCTGTATTACCTCCCAGAACATTCAGGGTCATGAAAACTTTAAAAGAGATTTTTTTAAAAGCAATCTACAAATTGGTCACTGTGTTGGGTGTTATTGACTGTCAACTTGGCAAGGCCCTGGCCATGTCTGTGAAGGAATTTCTAATTGGATTAACTGTGGGTGACTCCATCCAGTACACTTGGGTCCTAAGTTAAACAAAAAGGAGAACACGAGCAGCAGCAGCAGCAGCAGCAGCAGCATTCAGTTCTCTGCCTCCTGACTGTGGATGGAGTGTGAGCAGCTGCCTCAAGCTCCTGCAGCCATGTCTTCCCCACCATGATGGACTGCACTCTCTGTGAGCCAAAGAAAACCCTCTTTTCCTTAGACTGCTTTTGTCATGCATTTTGCTACAACTATGAGACAAGTTACTAATACCAACCCCTGGCTTCTATACAGTTTCTCATATATCCCCCAAATTCTGGTTTTTTTCTTTGAATATCATATCAACTTTTGGATCAAGACCAATTTTTTTTTCTACTTGGAAAAAGAGCACCAAGAGAGTGAGTCAGAATTCTCTCTGGAAACATCTGATTCTTGCCACTCAAATCCCAGGACATTTGTCCCAGCACAGGGCTCCCTGAATGAGGCCTTCTGACAAGGAAGAGTGCCAAGAAAAGAGAGGCCCCATGACATCACCATTGTCCTGTGGTGTACACCTGCTCCCATCACGGGGACACATAGGTAACATTTCAAACTTCAGGACCAACATCATAATCATATTTCATTTTTTAAATGTACCATGCCAGGAAAAGATACACAAAGCCCAGAGCCCATGGTGCCAAGTGTCACCCTTTGGGAGATTAACACAGGGCCTCACAGTCTAATGTCACAGGTTTAGGTGGTATCTCTCTTATAAACAGCTAGTGCTGTTCTGCTGGGTCCCTACTTCCATGATTCAGAACGACTGGTTTGCATTTAAAGCATAAGGCACGTTTCTCTCAATTGTTTATTTCATTTTAACGTGCCTTAAAGTCCAGTATTGTCTAATGTCTTATATAAAAACCACAGTGTGGAACAGTAGCATGCTTAAGTTAGGGGTGACAAATCCAAGAACAGCTCTACAATTTGGCTTCCATATCTCTGAATTGGTATTTCAATGACAGATGTTTGTTGCGGCAAAAACCTCTGTCAGAACAAAATTAGGTGATCTATCATTTTAAGATATGGTCTTCATATACGGTTTACTCGAAGATATCACTTGCCTCAAGCCAATTTTGACCAAGAACATTTTGTGATATGGAAGTGATTTGTATATCATCATTTTTGTGATAAATGTGCCTCTTGAACACAAAATAACCCACCATTCCACAGTATTACAGGGAAAACTCCTAGACCAGTAAATCTGTAGTAGCTTTATTGCCACTAAGATACTGAGTCTGGACTCCGCCAGGCTTTTTCCTTGAATAAGGTTGTCACTCGCTGCCTCATGACTGCAGACAGGGTTTTTAATCCCCTAGAAGTACCCCAATACTACCAGTGAGTCTTCATGGGGAGACAGGGTTTTTTTTTTGGGGGGGGGCGCTTCTGAGGTCACAAGTACCCAGTGGCACTTGTTGAAGTATTGCTTACTCTCTGACAGATGCATGTGTCAGCCAGCAAGGCCTCTTTGCTAGCCAGAGATGTCTGAAATCCTGAGTATGTGATGGAGTAGTGGTAGAGAGGGTCACTAGGAACAGTCATTCCTTTGGAGAAAGACAACAGGCCATAAACTGGAAGTGGTTAGCCATGTCTCATGGGCAGCCTGAAGGGTGGTAGACCCAAAGGGTTCAAGGGAACTGTCATCAAGAAGCACACTGGATTCTGGTACCAACAGAGGGCAGAGCGGGAGAAAGGAGCCCTATTCCAGAGTCTCACAAGTGCCATGCCCCACATACAATGCTACCCGCACAAACTTCCAGGATGCAAGCAACACAAGCTCATCCTCTCAACTGAGCAAGCACATATCAGCTCCATGTGACTCCAAGCCTTCCCACAAGCAGCTCTGGACAAAGCCAACACCCCTCCTCTCCTTGTAGAGCCCAAGGAGTCTTGGAAGTCCAGATAAAGAACAAAGGAGTTCACTGGAGGGACAGAACATGCTGTGACATTGGCTACATCGCTTTACCTGATGTGAAGCCCACCATACTGTCCCTGGCTCTAAGTGGCCACTCCTTAGATAGGGCATGAGGAACTGTGCTGAGTGTCTATCTACATGCTAAACAGACCTCATAAGACCCAGAGATAATATGCTGAGCTGCCATGGGCATTTCCTGCCTTGTGCCTTCAACACTCTCTGCTGTACATACCACAAAAGAGGCACAGCATAGCCATTTCATCCTTTCACAGTGCCAACCTGAGCCTGACGTAGTGAATGATAGAGCACATTATATGTATGCAAGTTTGTGGTGCCTACTGGATTCACAGTGCCATGTGAAAAACTGGGATTTTCAGAGAAGAAAGGCCCACAGCTGGCCAGCTTCTCTGATCTTTGCCTAAAGAGTCATGAATGGTTACAGGTAAGCATGAGTCGGATACTCATGGCATCAAGAACTGGCAGGACGGTCCCCGAGGCTCCTCTCAACATTTGCCATGGTTATTACCTTGCTGGTGTAAGTCTTGTCCTCATGGAGATTGGCAAAGGCTCCTCCACCTGGCAATTGTAGGCTTTCAAAATGCTATCTGTAAGTTCAGAGAGGCACAGGTCCACCATCTAGCAATGTCAATTCTGCCACCTTGTAGTGACCAAGTGAAGTCTCTAAGCCAGTCTGGATTCAAAAGAGAGACAAATAAACTCTCTCTCTCTCTTGATGAGCTGCACAAAGAGCTAGCAGATGGCCCCAAACTGCCATCCTCAGAGAAGCCTGTGCACAAGGCTGACCCTGGCTGGTGTCTGGGCACATGGACTTGGACAGAGCTCTGACCATTCACTGACAAACTTGGCTCTCTGCAACTGAGCTGTTTGTACAAGCCATGTGGTTTATATAGACAGCTGCTTCTTTCCAAGGCATCAAAACCACAGTTCTATGCCAGGCAGAGGTTCTCAATGTAACTAATCAATAAAAAACCTGGGTGGTGTGTCTGTAAGGAGTGCTCTGGTAGGCATCCCTTTGCACATGGTTTTATAATGTACTATTAGAGACACCTGGTACCCAAGGAGACCATTCTAGAGTTTTTGCCACTGTCTCAAACTTCTTCTGGTGTGCCTTATTCCTTTGATAGTTTTGTTTTGTGTTCCTTTTTATTAAAAAAAAATCACAGACATAAGATGAACCCATATATAAATCCCATGAATCACTGACTGTTAGAGGTAGGTCTTGAAATCACCAACACAAATAAGTGGTAACAATCACACATCAAAAGTGATTGTTTTGTACCTAACAGGACAGGCCCTGTGGCCATCTGTGGTACACCTATCTGCCTGAGATAATGACAGGGTTGCTCCACACAGGGGCTGTCCAGAGAGACAGAGAAGAGGAGATGGAGAAGGAAGTGACAGAATGCAGCAAACAGGAGGGTGGAGCCATGTGCATGTAAGGTCAAGAGGAGAAAGAGGGTCTATGCTGCGAAGCCAGGCAGCTCCTACCAGCTCACAAAAGCCTTGTGCAAAAGTCAACTGGGTGGTGGCTTAGTCACCTTTTCACTGTGGTGACCAAACACTTAACACAGACGACTCACAGGGAGGGAAACTTATTTCAGCTCACAGTTTCAGACTCTTCAGTCTATGGCTGGCTGGCTTCATGGCTTCTGGGCCCACAGTGAGACACAGCGTGATGGTGGGGACATGTAGTAGGGGCCTGCTCATATCGTGGTGGACAGAAAGCACAGTGACAGGATGGAGCCCCACCACCTCCGAGGAGTTATTTTCGAAGTTAAAGTTGAGCCTTACAGATCCAATCACTTGTTCAAAAGCTACACCTCTGCACACTGCTTATAAAGAGGACCACACCTTCAGCACACAAGGCTTTCAACAGGGGATGGGGCCACTCATATTCAAACTACATCAGACTTACATAATCCCAGAGCTAGGGCACCTCAGGACAGGAGGAGTTGAAGGAAGATGAGACCTGACCCTGAAGAGTGATGCTAGCTGGGGCAGAAGTGGGCTCACTTGTCAGGAGCCAAAGCCCAAGCTGATGTCACTGTATCCTTGCCACACCCAGCCTGAGATCCAGCAGAAAAGTGCCAGACACTAGGGAGTGACAGCCCACAAAACGAGCCACTCCAAGTGACATTCAAGTCAAGTTTAAGGAAGGACCTCACATCTGACCCCAGATTCCAGGGATGCATTTCTCAGGGCTCATTTCCATGCACTGTTTTCAGTTCTCTTGTGGTGGTGGAGAACTTACGCAGGCTGAATCAGAATTTATACACCATATGACGTGTGGCACCTGGCTTAGGTGCATGCTTGCTCACTGCATAATTAGCAATGTGCCTACCTCATCCAAAGGAACAAGAAATTATGGATGGGCCCAACCACTTCTAAATTTCAATATTTTATATTCATTTTCGATATTTTTTTTCTCTCAGGCACGAGACATGAACAGTTGAAGCCTACAGTCGCATATTCATCACTCAGCAAGATATATTATAACCCTCGTCAAAGAGGCTGAGGGGTCCACACACCAGCATCACATTTTTCTAACACCCAATGCATATTATTCAAAGTGATGTTTTCATAGCCTTGTAGATCAGTTCAGAGGGTAGATTGTGTCTTTCACTATTTTTTTACTGTCTTTTACCTGTCAGTAGCTCAAGGTATCCATAATTCTTTAGCTTCTACATGAGGCAGTCACATGACGGTTCTTTGCCGTTCTGTTGCTGACTACTGTTCTCTGCTGGTCCTGGTTGGGACAGGGCGCATGGAAATCTACACTTGAAGCAGGAGGTTTCCACTGTGCCTGCTTAACATTTCCTTGTATCTACTGAGCTCCCAGGCCATCTGGAGCTCATTGCCAGGAAGTAGCGAGGTTACAGGCTGTCTTGCACTGCGCTTTCTTTCTTTATGGAAGCACTTTGTCAGGGAAAAGAGGAAGGAATCTTTAGATGAGGGAAGAACTGTTAAAGGATATGTCCTCTACCATCACCATATGGGTGAGATCTGAGGGCAGCAGCAGGTGGGGATGGACTAGGCCCAGACACTGTGATACAGGAGAGCTAGTTCATTTATGGGTCTGCAACAGGACAACGTGTGGCTACTGAAGTAGGCTCCTAGGTCAGGAGAAAGTAGCTCTTCAGAACACTGGGAGGCAGAATCCATTAGACTGCATGTCCTCATCACATCTACACTTAGTTCTCTCAGCACTCAGCTCTCCCGCTCACAGCCTGGCTTGCTGCTTCTGCCAAAAGCAGTTCCCAATGCAGGAAGCAGTAGCCATGGCAAGAATGGACAAAGGGTTCAGATTCTACCTTCCCTGGGCATGCTCCAAGCAGACACAGAGTGGGAAAGGTCTCAGGGGCTAGGGACTGGGCACTTAGAACATGAAAGCAGTCTACTTCCAACAGTACAAGGACACTTTGTCCTGGCTAAGACTGGATCATTGGTCCTGCAAGAACAAGAAAGAACTTGTGACTTGGATTCAATCATGTTCTGGGTGTTTTAATGTTAGGTATACTTAATTGTACTGCAGTACTCCAAGTTACCAATCCATGAATGACAAACTGCCTTCACCGGCACCATGTGACACCCAACCTTACCTCTGAGCAAGAAAGTGAGGCCTGAAAGGAGAGATGGATTTGCAAGGATCATACAACACCAAGGCTTCTGGTCATTTCCTAAAAGTAATGTTCACGGCAAATGTATTATATATACACATATGTTTCAGAAAATGCCCAGTTACAGAAGTAAAGAAGATCTTCTAAATATATGAAAAGAAATAAAATCTTGCAGGAAGTAGTGGTGGTGCTGAAATCACAAGACAGACGGAAAGCCACACTTTTGAGAGCATCCGTGCAGGCTGTGTGTGTGTGAATGCAGAGACGGAGGCAGCTCAAGGCAAGTGCCCTGAACACCTCTGACTTGCAGCACATGCAGCACATGTCACAAGTAGCTGAAGAGATACCGGGGAAGTTATCCTCCATCAAACCCATCTCAACCTAAGGCCTCCATGCTCTCATCTTCCCATCTCCAAATACTCAAGATGTATGTTAATTATTTTCACAAGGCTGGACGCTTGTGCAAGTTCTAGAAAGTGGCAGTGACACTATGGGCTTAGCTCAGCCTCCTTGGGCCCCAAGCCAGTGTTGTCACCTAGCCAGACAGAATTGCTGCAATGAATCATGTTTACAGAAGAGACCCAGTTGCATCTGAACTAAGACAAGCAGATTCCTCAGGTAAAAAAAAAAAAAAATAACATTCAGTCTGGCTAACCTATAGGATGCTTTCAGGATTCAGGATTTTACTTGTGACAAAAATGCTCATTGAGTTTAATGAAGTTATTCCAGAAGTTCTCTTTGTCACATAACCTGTGACAAGCCTCACCATGAATCACCCACTGTGGCAGCCTGGCATAGTCACTAGGTCAGTGACAGTCAGAAGCTGGGGTAAAGCCAAAGTCAGGTGGGATACCAGCAAGGAGTAAGCAGGGCTACAATGGCAACCCCAAAGAACCCCTCCACACAGAGTTGTGTTTTTACATTCTATGTCAAGAGACTCACAGGTACTTAAACCCTAAGCTGTTGGGTTCAGAGGGGAGTGGTGGCACAGCGTTCCAAAGGATTTTGGCCATGAATGGTATATAATTTTTTACAGCAAGTCTTGCTCCAGTCATAAAGTACTTTATTCATCCACACTACTGCCCAATGGGATACAGCCCGCCTCTGCTGCAGCCCCATAGCCCTCTGCAGCCCAGGGCCTCTATCTGCTAGCTAAGCGGCTCCTGAAGACACAGTCTCTTCCTGTGTTCTGTTGGAGGGTCCGTATTACACAGCTCATTACAAGTGTTCCTAACTCTTAGACAATGACTCCGTGGAGCCCGCGACGTGGCTAATGAAGTATAAGGCTGTAATAACAAGTCATTTACAAGTCCTGGCATGGTATTTCTAATGGAGGAAGTTTTTAATCATAAGCAAATGTAATCATTTATGTTAAGCAACCCATAGACCTGGCCAATGTAGCACAAACAGCCATTAAGCAAAAATTATGACGATAAGAAAGAGAATGGTAACATTGCAGACGAAGCAGTTTGTGCTGTCTGTGGACTCCAAGGAACTCTGACAGATCAGAACCCTTCCCATGCATAATTCTAGGCTTGAGGCCACCCTCAAATTGTCTTCAAAGACAATTATAACGCTGGCCATGGGACGACAGAGAAGATACTATTTAACTTTCAATTTGATAAAACTGTCAGAATGGCAAGCCTTTAATGCCCAAAGAGCTGTGACACAGGTAAGGCAGTGTCTGGATGACAGAAACAGGAATGCAGACATTCATGATCCTCCCCTGGGTCTCAATGGGTAAGCTGGCACCATAGGGGAGTTTGACGACCAGGGGCCACACACCCTGTCCATGACGAACATTGGGTCTGCACCCTGTCCTCCTCAGGCACTGTCTGCACTGACAGAGGCGATACAAGGGTCTCCTGTCAGGCAGGGCACAAGTTAGGCCCAGTCTTCTCCTCCACACTAATCAATCACACAGGAAGGACATCATAGGTCATCGGATGAGTTGAACGGAGAATGACTGGATGACAGGAGGCAGGTATGTACAGAACTGCCCTAGCAAACCAATGCATGCCCCCAGCACTACCTTCATAGAACCTGCTAGATGGGATTAAATGAGAAGAGAGATGTGATCTTTGCAGGAACTGGTGTTAGAGGAAAACATCTGAAAAGATTTGTTCCCAAGCACAGATCCTGGGAGTTCCACATTCACCTCGGACACAGATGCTCTCCAGCCGTGGCAACAAAGACAAAGGGAGCCCAGGAACAGCTTCAACTCCAGCAGCACCCGGCTTTAATGGCTGAATGAAAATAATCTGTCAACAGGCCACAATAAAAGATGTTCGGCTGATGAATGTGTCAGCGCTTAACTGCTTAATAATTTATATATTTGTGTTGAACTTTAACACCGAATTGACAGGACACATAAAATACGCAGGTAATTTAACTTGAAACCTCTGACTAGGCTCTGTGAACATAGTAGGCACTCTGAGGCTCTCATGAAAATAAAGAGAACCATGAGGGATCAAGAAGCAGACTGTTTTGCAGAGCAGGGTCAACAGGACAGTTAGTACAGCCATTAACAGAACATTAAAGAGGCTAAAGGGATCCTATCAATATTTGCATATGGGGATTTCCATTGAGATAACCAGCACCCACCTCCAGGAATGTTTCTGTGTGTGGCACAGCCACTGCACCCTGAATGCTGCCACACAGTAACTTACCTGTAGAACGAAAGTATGAAGCACACATCCTAAGATTTCCTATCTCACAAGCAACCTTCAGACTCCTAAAGTAAATGAGCCTACGAACTGTCTCAACCTACATCTAATCAAGTCTCCTCTTTAACATGAAAGCCTGCACACGGAGCCTGAAACCTTACCTTGTGAGGTTCATGGATACTGGTCAAGAACACCCTGCGCTCTCCCATCGAGATGATTAATGCAAGCACCTTTTTCACAGAATGTCAGACTCTGCCTTTTTAACAACTGACCTTTCACAGGATACTACTGAACCCATAATTCCACTTTTGTTCAGTTTCTTATTAGTGGAGTTAAAATTAATACTTATGGGAATGACGGCTGAGGTGATGTACAGTAAATCTTGAACAGATCAACCTTCCTTGCGGACTGCCCAATGATCAACCCTGCATCGGTGTACAGAAGAGCAGGCCCAGGAGTGAAAACGCTGTCCTTCCCAAAGACAAATTAGAGCCGTGTGCAGACCACTATGGAGAACAAAGATGTGCATATTGAGAAAGACGTTAAAAGTTTGTAGGGTTTTTTCCCCTCTTCTTTTTCCTTTTGAGGACTTAATAAAATTCCTAATTCCAATCATAAATTTGAAAAAATTTACCCTTCCTCATCTTTCTAGAACTGTCCTGATGACTAGAATGATATATGACACAACACACTCTGTGGCCCACATTCATCTCCGAGGAGTGACAATTTAATAACCCATCAAGGCAACACGAGATGCCAAAACCACTTACCTTACAGTGGGATCACACAGCAAGGAAAAGAGATCAGCTGCTAATACTCAAGAAAGCGCCCTAAAAACACCAGGAAAAAGCGGTCGGGAAGACAGAGCTGGGGCAGAGCTCTCTAATTATCACTGGGAATCGCAAATTACTTAAGGACTCAATTTTTTTCCACCATACCATCCCTTTTCATATGCAGACATACCTAATTTCTATGAATCCCTCAAGGGCCCAAACTAGTTTTAGTTTCCAAGATCTTATGGGATCAAGGAGTAAGGTAAGAAGGCTACTGTGCATTCAATTATCCATTTTTATTAATTATTTCAAAGAAGTCACCCTGAATAAATACTGGATACATAGTACACAGGTCAACCTATGGTCTGAGTTGACAAAACATATCCTGTTATTTTAATCACACAGATTATCTACGAAGTCATTCCCCTAAGAAGATAACAGGATTTAGGTGAACAGGATAACGAACAAAGATGGCAACATTCGGCCCATCCTAAGATGCCCAGTGTTCCTAGTGTGCCTCGTCCTAACGATATCTAATAATAATATCTAATTGTGATAGGTGTAAGGATTCTCAGAGGTCTGGGGTAGCAACTGACTATCACACAAATGCCTTCAAAGACCCAGCACTGCTCACTGGAATCTCGAATTCCAAACTGGACACTGCTTGCCATCATCTAGATGCGAGTGAGATGCAACCTGGTACTCTCTACAGCAATGGGAAGGCCTAGCATCAAGCTGAAAACCACCCAGAGAATCTGAGATGGAAATGGAAAATGAGAGAAAGTTAAAGAAAAAGAAAAAATGCAGAACCGATCCGACACACTCTGAGTAAAGCTCTAAGCGGACTACATTTTCACAAAAGAGTGGGAAGCAGGATTCTGAGAGCAGACGCCAAAGAGCGGCACCCGGGCCTCTCTTGGGCATGGCGCCCAGCAGCAATAACAAAAGTCACAGAAGATTGTCACAGCCGCCACCGAAGAGCTGAAATGGGATTTCCAATCTCCAGATGGAAGCATTGAGGAGAGGGAAACGAGAAATTAGCTGACGCTGGTGAAACGGCACCTTGGCACCAGGCTACGGGCTGCACATCAGGAAGGTGAGCAAGCAAGTGCCCTTGAGGCTGGGGCCACACTGAATAGCTAGTAATAGACACAGGCGACCTGGAGAAAGGCCATAAAACATTGATATTCCTCACTTCTGTGGAAAGAGCGACAACTCGGGAAGAAAACACACACACAAATCTCCCCATTTGCATTCTGTAATGTTCCCTGCGAGCTTCGGGCTCAGGGTCTATCAGATTCACTCAAATGGGCAGTATTTCAATAAGGATTTCCCAGAAAAGCCCACCTTCAACTTCATCACAGCCTATTAACCAAGGTGTTATCATTTATATTTGGCCGTCTATCAAAAATGGATAAGCTTTCAATTTTAAACGGACTCTGAAGCCCAATTCCTGGAAATGCCCCTCCCACATCCAAGCACCCCCCAGGCCTGCGCTAGCTCCTGGCGCTCCTGTTTGCTGGAATATGCCTGGATGCTTGCCAGAAGGAGAAAGGCGAATGTCAAGACAGAGCCTCCACCTCACCTTATGCGAGTTCATATTCTTGCACTTATATTTTAGAATATTCATCTTTGTAAATATGTAAATCCTGTTCTACAAGGCTGAGAACAAACCCAGCCCCCCTTTTTCCTAGTCTAATAATTCACTATTGAAAATGTCTAAAAAGAGAATTCTCAAACTCTATATCCCATGAAGGCAACGGGGAGAAGTTATGATGTTTTTCCACTTGATCTGAAAAGAGAAAACAAAAACGTTGCAATGATCACCAAAACCTGGTAGACACTATACCATCACCATGATGGGAGTAAAATTAGACCAGGTGCTCCACAGCCAGGGGAAGCCAGAGATATGTAAGAATTCAGAGATTTCTGCATAACCAGAATCACAACACCAATTAGCCAATTAACAATCACTACACTAATGAATTACAGCTGCATCAAGTATGCAAGATCACAGGACAGCGCTAGAAGCAAACTAATTTTTAGTGTGTAAGAAACATGCAACACATGCAAACCTTTAAGTACCATGTTCAAAACACCAAAGATATCAAAATTCAACCTCAAGTCCCTGGCTGACACTGACAGGAAGATGCCAGACGGGTCAAGCTCCTAAGAAAAGATGGGAAGATGACCAAGGAAAAGGCTCACCAATTTTTTCAAGCAGACCTTGTGGCAAAATACCCCTTGGGGACCAGCCATGATCTAGAATGCTCATCCTACATGGCACTCAGCAACAGCTCCCAGGGGCAAGCTCTCACAGCAGGCTTTCAGACTGGAAAGAAGACAATATACTTGTATATACTAGGTATTTGGAAAATGAAGAGGTATGGGTGTCTTTCCACCTCAGGGACCACCGAGTAAAAAAGATGTATGGATAGAGGCAGTAGAGACTACCAAACACCAGGAAGTCACAGTTACACCCACATTCAGCAGACGGTAGCAGTCCTCACCTCCCTCCGTGGCAGTGCAGCCTCATGACCTCTCTGAAGCAGGTCCATCACACTTGGAAAAGCCACACCACTGGACCACAGAGGCATAGGAATAGTCCATGAAGGAGAAGAAGGGTCTCGCTAACATCAGCTCCAAATCTCATAGAAGTCCGTGTGCTTGGAAGACAGATGTTTCCCAAACTTCATTTTCTTACTAAAAACTCCATTTTAATTATGTTCAAACAACCCTTCCTCTTGAGGCCCCAAAGGACCCACCTGTTCAGACAACAGCTGTAGGTCCAGAAATGGAGCTGGCCAGGATGGCTCAACACCTTCTTCCCCAGCAAATCTCCATGGCAGTGAGGAAAAAAATCCCAAACCCCAGTTACACAGTTACTGTATGCATCAGCCATGGGCGAGGGCTACCTTAGCATGCCAAACCATGGGTCTGTGTCCACCTTCATCTCCTTTTACAGGGTCGACCCATGGATCTTAACACATGCTGAAATGCGGAGGGTTAGGACTTCAACACAAGTGCTCACACTGGGACCAGAGTAGATGCTAAGACAGTGAAACGTCACTTCACCTCAAGTTGACAGGTGAAGGTAGAGAATAAACCAGTCCAAGAGTCCTTCTGCATCATCATGATCATGGCAAGAGTTCCATGGGCTTTGAACTAAGCAAAACAGAGCCCCAAAGAAGCCACCATTTTCACAGCTGACTGTCATTCTGGAGGCAGCAGGTGCCACAGCTGCTGGTGGTGGGGGTTCCAGTTACTACATGGCTCCCTTGATCCCAAGTGTAGCTCGATTTATCTTTAGAGACTCTGCTGGGATGCCAACCTTGGCAGCTCCTGCTGAACTCCCTGGCTCCACACTCATAATTGTGCCACTTCTCAACAAGACCACTTTCTATCGGCCCCCAGCCCTGCAATTAATGAATCCTTTTGGCTCTCTGGAGCACTGCTGGACTAGGCACCACACTGGGTCCTCCAACACCAGCCTTGGGAATCAAGGCCCTACTCTCTAGGACCTCAAAACCCAAGAGCAGCCAATCCCAGAAGAGGTGACCCAATTTTAACTTCTTCCTTCCTTGAACTTCAATGACAGAACCATGAGGCTATGGGTCCTCAAGCTTCCAGGCCCTGAGTGAACGCTGTTCACCAGGTGCTAGGGCCCAGATCACCTCCCAGGGTGTGCATCACTTCACTTCACTTCCACAACCCAAAGGACACAGCCCCCAGTGCTCCCCTTCACCAACTCCTGCCCCACCACAAGGAAAGACAGTCTAATGCTAAAAAACAATCCATTTCTCTCCATGCAGAATAACCTAATATCACTAATATTAATAAATTTAGTTCGGGAAACTATGCCACTCTCCCAAGAAAGAGTCTTTGACCCAAAATATCAGACGCTATTAAACTGAGGGATGATCTTAAATCTGTTTGCATGTGTCTACTGAACCCCATCGAAGAAATTAAACGACATGGGGCGGGAGAGCTGCTGCACATGGTTAGGAAGAGGCATTGTGGAGGATCCAGGCTCTGTGTCATTAACTTCCCATTCCCCTCATTAACAAGTAAAATGTTTTTACTGCTTGAAAAGTTTTAATAAATAGAAAAAAAGCAGGGTAGCTGACATAGTTTTGAATGTAATATACAAGGGCTTTTAATATTTTTACATACATTAACAAAAAAAGCCAGAAATGAGGCCAAAAGGTTACATATGTATGAAAAAAAAAAAACATGAAATACCTACAGGATAGACCCTAGTGCCTTCAACTTCTATCCTCCAGATTCTGTTGTCTACAGGGTGGTCCTTAGGAGATGTCCAAAGAAAGGGCAGCTGAGGGCAATGGCCATACAGCCCCTCATTCAGTCCAGAAGACCTGGGAATACAAGTTCTATGCAGCCCAGCATCGTGTTGGCCATGCTGTGCAGGCTACACACCCAAGTAAATAGTTCAACTGACAGAGGTACAGACAGTGAGAATGATTTGGCTAGTTCCTCATGGCTGAGTGCCTGAAGGTTCAAACTTTCATAGAGAATCAATGTCACAGCAGAGAATCACACACAACATAACGAAAAGTGGATGGTAACAGACACCATATATGATGGTGGTCCCATCACATCACAACAGACTGGAAACTCCTCAAGCCCGCTCGCTCTCTTCCCAGTGCCCACTCACTCCTGAATTAGTATGGTCCCCAGCTCTTAGAGTCAAGAACAGACTATGCAGTTTGGTTGCTGGGGGCCCAGAACTACTGATCAGGTTGGGGATGTGTCCCAGTTGATAGAGTGCTTGCACAGGATGTCTGCCACTCTGTGTTTGATTCTCAGAGGTGTTTCCACCACGTAGAGTGGTATACACCTGCCCCCTAGTACTTGGGAGGTGGAGGCAGGGAGAAAAGACCTCAGCTACAGACAGAGGTTGAGGTCAGCCTGGGTTACATGAGATCCTGCCTCAAAAAACAAAACAAATTAGAATCCCTAGCCATGTGCCCAGGTATGGGTAAGGGAGGGAGAGAGGGAGTGAGAAAGGGAGGGAGGGAGGGAGGGAGGGAGCGAAGAAGGATCTTTGCAATTTCATGGAAAGTAGTGGACCACTGCAGATGGAGGGGAAGGACCAGGACAGAATAGAAAGATGGATCTGCTCTGATTGGCAGGAGCCCATCATCAATGCCTGGAGGTGCTGGATGCTTCCTTTCTGGAATTCTTTCCATTCATGGGCCTGAGGCTGTGCCACCCCACCAGAAACTCCAGAACACTGTGACCTCTGCTGTACTTTGGTGTGCACGAGGCACCCTCCTCAAAGGTCTAGGACAAGACCCCTTTCCATAGGACAACCCTGCATTCTGCCCAGCCATAGCCACAGAGCCTGGCTCCAGCTGCTGCAGTCCAGCACACTCAGCATCACTGCTTGGGCAAAGGGTGTCACATCTCAAAATATTATTTCCAATAAAAGTTTTGTTTACCTAGGGAAGATTTAAACACACCAAAAAACTTTGAAGGAAACAAGTGGCCCAGTTCTTTTTAATAAAATCCGTGCTTGGATATACAATAACTCTTCCTAGCAGAGCCAGCAAAGTGGATGAAGTATGGGCCAGAAACTCTGTATTTTTGCAGATGAATTTAGAAAGGAGAAGCCAGCATTTGGGGGAGGTTACCTTTGGGGTATGTAATAATTCAGAAGGATAAACAACTTCTTTTTCCCTAGCGTAAGTGTGCACTTTAGTAAAGGGAATGAACAGGCAGAAAAGAAACTTCTAGAGTACAGTATTATATGTATATATATACACCACCATGCATACGGTACATGCAATGGTTTTCTAGCTGAGAAGCAAGTAATCAGCACACCTCAAATCTCTAGCTTCCTGTTGTAATGGGCTGTCTTAAAAGCTTCTTTCCTCGTGATGACACCCTTCTAAAGTCTTTATATTCTGTTTTTAGCTTGTCTAAATACCCAGGCAAGACACTGCGGCTAGAATGACCACATTGTACTTGGAACATTCCCCATCGAGAGCCCCTGTGTTGAGGTGCACACAGCGAGGAGGACACTGTAGCACCCCATCAGCTTCCAGAGAAGGAAGGAGAGTGTGCCCCCCAACGGTGTGATCTCACCCTGTCACCATCCAGCCCACTGACCAATATAAGCCTTTCTGAACGTGGCTGTGGGAAGACAGGGTTACCCTACCACTGGGTTAGATGCTGTCTGATCTGAGGTTGAAAATACACCCCAGGGTCCTTAGTGAAGAAAGCTGACAAGTGATGGCATTTTCTACAGCCTTGACCTGTGCTATCCATGAAAGGGAGGACAATCTTCTGGGGAAAAAAGGCACAAGGAAAGCAACTTGGAGATGACAGTGAACCCACCACCAATAGCCATCTGTGCAAGAAAACTGTAACCCCAATCAGGATTACAGGGTGTATGCTTTTATAACCCTAGCCCTCAGGAGGCTGAGGCAAGGATACTCTGAGATCAAAGATATCCTGGGCTGCAAAGAAAGACATCATCTCAAAAACAGAGAGAGGAAAAGAAAAAAGAAAAGGAAGAAAGGAAGGAAATGAAAGGGAAAGAAAAAAAGGGAAGGGAAGGAAGGAAGGGAGAAGAAAAGGAAGTAGGGAGGGAAGGAAAGGAAGAAGGAGGGAAGGAAGGAAGGAAGGAAGGAAGGAAGGAAGGAAGGAAGGAAGGAAGAAGAAAAGGAAGTACGGAGGAAGAAGGAAGGAAGAGACTACAATTTCACACTCCAAACAAGTCAGCAGTCTTCTAGTGAACACTGAAGGTTAAGATTGCCTTAGGGAGAACCAGTGCCCTTCCACGGCTGCTCCAAACCTGCTGGTCAACTCTGGTAGTGTAACATGGAAGCCATGTTCCTTCCTCACAACACATCTGTGTTCACACATGTGTTGGTGGGGAGAAGAGAGGGTCTCGGGACTGTTTACCGAGAGGTGGGTCCTGGAGACACTCAGCCAGACCAGAAGAGCTTGCAAGAGACAAGGCATTTAGAAGCTGGAGGCCACGGAAGAGGAGACTAAGACAGCTGTAGAGTAGAAGTGGGTGCTTCTCTCAGTGCCCTTGGGTCCAGGACTGATTTACTTCCATTTGGGGAGCATGGCCAAGGAGAAAACCCAAGTTCCTCAGAGGAGGAAAGCAAGACATCTTCAACAGCTCTTTGCAGAACACTTCCTCCCTGATGCCCCTCCCCAGTCTCAGACTACTGGACACTGGTGTGTACAAAACTCAGTTCCTGAGGGAATAGGAACAAGTGTGACGCATCAGGTCTGGCTTGGATGGAGCCAAAATGAATTCTACCTCGGAGATGCAGGGAGCAGACACTGCTGAGCCGAAGCCAGTGCGGCAACAATAACTAGGCATGGCCCACTGGGTTCCAAGAAGGCCAATGCCAGGGAAATCTTTTTTCCAACTTAAGAAAACCTGAATTAACTTCAAGATACCACAAAGAGGGTACAGATGTCCCAAAGCCATCTCACAGAGACACCCATCTGCTGCCTCCACTGGCCTCCAGATGTCCCCCTCTCCCTGTTCTCTGTCTCCCCACCCCAAGTGTCTTCCTTCATTCCCATCTGGGGCTTCTTGGTGACTAGTCACATGTTAAAATGACCCTCCATTTGAGGAGTTTTTCTGTAAGACCCTATGTCCTTGGAATGTCAGAAGCTACACCACTAAATTCTCATCAACGTCTCTGACTAAACATGAGCTGAACAAAACCAGCAACAATAGACATGCTACAGTGGATGGAGAAAGCCCACGAGGCCTCAACTCTACGCAAAGAACAACAAGTAACTGAGGAATTCTTCAGGTGGGAAAAACTATCTTCTCCAGGGAAGAGCACACCAACTGATTACCCAACAGCAAATGGTCAGCCCTGAGAACATACATACAAGTAACACTGTACGGACTGAGCTGTTTATGTTTAGGAACATATTTGATATATATACACATCTATACAAGTTACAACAATTAGTGAGAGGGTTGAGGAGGAGGGGAGGGGAAAATGTTGAAATTATATTGTAATCTCAAAAATAAAATAAAAAAGACCCTCCACATCACGCTGGTGTCTCTAGTGTCCCGTATGTCCCTTGCTTGCTTCTGCTTCAGTCCTTAGAGAAAGCACCACTCCTCAGCTGTCCAGCCAGGGCCCACCTCCAAATACCTTCCCTCTGCCAGGCCACCCTCATTCTATCTATCAGAGGTTGTAGTACAATGTCTCATCTTAGCGGGCGGTACCCATTTCTACTGCCAGAGCCTTGGGCGTAGCCCCACATGGTCCCCAGTTGGGCAAACTCAGCAATCTGCTCTCACAACACCCATATTGAAGATCCCTGCGCCTATCCCCTGTGCAGGGCTGGGTTCCCTGAAGGCAAGTGCTATGTACTCCCACACAGCTTGTGTGTGACACATGGGAGATTACCCTGTTCTGAGAATGAGGGGTAAGTGGGAAAGTCCTAAGTGAACCCTAAATTTATTCAATGATGCCTGGAAATCAAAATTCTAGACAAACCCACCATAAGACAATGCTTCAACTTAATTCAAAATTTTAAACCCATTTAACCTTCAGCTCAATTAAAATTCTGAGCTAATGGCGTGTAGGAGTTATCCTGCACATCAGAAACACAGAGCCCATCTAATTACTGTTACGGTCTTAAAGGAAATAATTTAGCAAACAAAGTATGCTTTGAGTTTAGAGTGTCAATGACATTAACATCCTCAAAACAAAACTGAAGCTCACTCACTAGTTACAGACCATGGAAACATCAGGAAACACTGAAGATACATTAAGATCAAGAGAGAATTCTCGAACTGGAGTTCAGTCCAATCTAAGAAAGGAATGTGTGCCTTAGCCAGCACTCAGCTGTGCTTCACAAGGAGTCAGGAGGGGCTGCCTTGGCTGATGGGGGGGTCCACCGAGCACAAACATGGCTGGGCACCTCCCCTGCTCACCTAGCTTGAGGCATCACCCCCTGACAAGCTGCAAACATGTGGCTTACAGTGACATACAGCAAAGGTGAGTGAGCCTGCTCCCTCCCTTTCGGCCCAGGATTCTCTCCACTGAAGAACGTTTTCCTCCTCAAGTCACTGGCACTCAGGTGGCCTGCTAGCACAGCACTTGCGTCAGGACTACCCCAGGGTCCAAACATCTGGGGGGTGGGGGTGGGGGCTTAGAAAAAGGCCACTCTGTGAGTGGCAGTGTGACAAGAGATTTGGGTAAGTAGAGGGTATATCTGCATCTTCCTTAGAACTCCTCCTAAGACCCTGTCACCTGTCCCTCCCTGCCACTTCCTCTTCCTCTCATTGAGAGTGACTAAAGGATTCAGGAATGCAGCAGACAACAGATACACCCTTCCGGATGGGGCAGGCCCCAAGCAGTAGTCTGTGCTACTGGGTCCTAGCTCCTGAGTAGATGCGGACCCTCCCTCCCTCACCCTGCAAACTGCAGGAGAGGAGGAAAGGCCTCTGGGTGAAGCGAGAATTTACAGATGTCTTTACCATGGGAACTCAATGGAAAATACAGACTCAGGAATACAGAAGACGTTGGAAGCCATTGTGGGTCCAGCTGTCCTGTCCCACCACCCTTCTGTTCTAGGGAGATGTGAACGGCTTCAAGGCTTGTTTCTGCTCTGACCTCCCACGAGAGCAAGTAAGTCCCCTCCTCTTCCTTATAAAGAGATCACGTCCGAACACAGAAGTCACACCTTAAGGCCGGCACCCCAAAAACAACTGGCAGAATGAATTCCCACATCATCTGGGTGTTATAGTTAGCACATAAGCTGTTCTTCTCAGACACTTGTCTGAACTCATTTACAGTATAATTTAAACAAGTCTGTGTGATGGTTACTCTTCACTGTCCACTTGACTGGGTTTAGAATCACCTCGGAGACACACCACTGGGTGTGTCCTTGAGGATGTTTCCAAAGAGGTTAAACTTAGGAGGAAAGAACTACTCTGAATGTGGGTGGCACCATCCCGTGAGCTGGAGGTCCAGAATAAATAAACAAAGGAGAAAAGGGATGAAGCCAGCTGACTGCCAGTATTCCCTGCACTCTGCCTCCCACTCCACCCAGATGTGAGCAAGCAGCCTCTTGCTACTCAGCTACTTCTGCCATCAAACCTCCCCCACCACAATAGGCCGTGCCTTTAGATAATAAGCTAAAATCATCCCCTTTTCCCTGATATGGCTTCCTGTCCGCTTTGTAGTCACAATGGTAAGAAAAGTAAAGCACACGCCTGTTAATTGATTTCTCAAAGCCATGAGAAGTAGGGGATGGAACAGGATGAGGGATACAAGAGACCAAAGGTAGCAATGGGGTGAAGGCAGGCAATTACGGGGCACCCGCACACGATCATGAACTAGAAAGGACCGAGTGTGTAGGTAGCATGGTCAACATCTGTCTATACCACAGGCAGCAAATGCCAGGGACCAACTCCAAAGGGCTGCAGCTAATCAGGGCACATCTAATTCCACCAGGAATGGCTACAGTATGGACACAAACTCCTATAGCATTCCAGGTCTGAGCTATAAATCCCCAAGAGCCTGCACACAACCCTGGAGCCTCCCCCTGGGGTGAAAGTTGCTGTTGAATGGAATCCTGGGAGTCCAAGTTCTTGGTCAAGAAATAGTACCTGGTAACCTGTGGGTATTCTCGAGTGCTGCTGCCACAACCTGTGACACATGAGCACTGGACAGCAGGTGGCAAGGACCTTCCCTCCACCGATGACACATGGCATAGTCTGATTCCTAACTATGGCCAGACTGTCCCCAGCCTATCCAGGGCTGGCTGTGTAGGTAATGGGCACAGGTGCGTCTTCCTGACAACCTCTCCTTTACACAGGCACAAACGCTAGTGTTGTAAGACACCTCTCAAAGAAGCTTATTGTTAAGAGTGAGGGATTTAAGGATTTTTATCCCAACATGCCTTAGAGGCAGAACATTTACCCACCCCTGCTTGAAGCTAACTGATTTAATCTGTTACCCTAAAGTGAATACATTGCTCCAAAGGTTGGAAACACACACATTTAAAAAATAATAATAATAAAATAAAATAAAAATAAATCCTGGGCTGATAGGCAGTTCATATTTTAGATGTACATATTTTCTTAGCTGTCATTCAACAACCCTTCTCTCTCTTTAAGATGAGCCTGGAAGAATGAAGTAACTGGCTTGCTTCTGACTCACCAACACAACAGTCCTGCACCTTTGCAAGCCTTGCCTCCCAAGAGCAACAAAAACCAGAGAGCAAAGCTTTTTGCTAATCTGGGTCCATAGCATAAGAACTTGAGGTTCATGGTAAAACCCATCTCTTCCTTCTACCTGGCATTAGGTAAGCACTGAGCAGACAGGGAGCAAAGCCAAGAGGCAAATTGAGGTATCAACACCACTTCCTAGATGAGAGGAAGCACAACTACACTACTAGTACATTCTGCCCTTCTGTGACCATACAGCTCTATCCAAGAACTATGGGTCATTCGGGGACCGCACAGCTCTTCCGGGAACTATTTCATGTACACCACTCACAAGGCACATGGCAAACCAGCTTATAAGGTTGGGCCTGAAGGACTAGGTAGGCACTAGATGATCCTCCCACAGAATTCATCTTGCTCAGACCTCCCCCAAAAGTTTCCACACTAGAACTGACCAGGAAAACGCCACACCAGATCTGTAAACATCACATATGAATTACTGCCAGGAGAGTCTGTTAAATTATCCAAAGTAGAAAATGGACTACAAGCAGTTTGTACACTCAAGATACAAAAGATATTGTATGAGTTTGGTTAATCTACATACAATTTCCAAGATTACATTCCTATACTTTTATTACAAGGTTTACAATAAAAGAGAAAATGAAGGGGGTTGCAAATCTTTGACATGCTAAAGATGAGCCACATTTGGCTTGCACCAGTGCCTGACAGCCAAAGTATACCTGCTGCTGTTTGTGTAGTCTAAGTGTGACTCACAGCACAGTCATTGTTTCAAGTAATCAAGCAGTGTGAAGAACACTATGGGATGCTAACATGGCCCAAGATGATATAAAGAAAATAAACAGGCCACATAATCCTCTTGCTACATCCTAGGCACTGCAGGGCAGACTAAGGAGGTCAGGGCTCCACAGTCACAGAAAGACAGCATGGAGGGCATCAGTCAGGCTCTTACAAAGACCAAGCTATGCTGCAGGAGGCAATGGCTGACAACTTGGAGATATGGGCAGGAGGTCATCAAATAAAACTGCTACAAAAAGCTACTTCTAAACCAATGTGCTTCATCCGAACTTTAACAGAAGAAAGTGGAGGTGACAGGTATGACCCAGAACAAACCAGCAATCACATGACAGTGTGGAGCCTTAAACACATACAAGGCCTGGAGTGTGGGGAGGTTAGGCTTGCACAGAAACACAGGGACTCCCTCTTAAGATAGGCATCAGCAGTCAGCCTGTGAGTCACCCACCGAATAAAGCCACAGCCCTTGGAGAAAGTAAGAAATGACTGTGGAGACCCCCCCAAGTCACACGTGAAAGAGACAGCAATACTCAAGATCCTTCAGCTGCTGATCAGCAGAAGAGGAGGCTGCAGAAGTAGCCTGGTGGTAAGTAAGAGCTGTACACAGCTATGATTACACAGCAAACTCTAAGCATGAAACGGCACACCAGCTGACATCCAGGGAAGACCCAAGACCATCCCCTACCTGGCATTTAAAAAAAAAAAAAAACAAAAAACAGAGGTGTACTTCCATGCTTGTGCATGTTGTCAGAAACACCCCAAACATTCTAAAATGCCAGAGATATTAGTATACTTAAACGAACAAATTGATGCAGGCCAGCATTTCAAGATTGGTTAGTATTCTGAAATCAACTCACTCCACCATATGTATAGAACATGAAAAAGAAAAATGAAATGGCTATGTAAGCACATGGACAAAAAACCATTTAAGGACTCCCCCAGTTTGCAGTCTGAGAAACCATGCCAGTATGAAGGCTGGCAGAAGGAGAAACACTGAGGTGTCCTGTTACTAGGACAAGGGAATGCTGTCCACTGAATTCGTGAGATATTTAATATATGTCTTACTAGTGGGTGTTGTTAGTACAAACACAAGGCATGAGCATCACACAGGGAGAGGCATACTGCCACTATGCAGAGTGAATTCATATGGGAATCCTAAAGAACTCCAAATGACACCCAGAACAAGCATAGTTGTCATCCCCCATTCCCCAGAGGGAGCTGGCTCCAGGACTGTAGGCACACCAACACTCAGAGATGCTTGAATCCTTCACAGAAAATGGCAGTATCAAGCAGAGACTATTCACATCCACCCACATGCTACACATTCAGGGACTACTATAATACCTAACAAATGCTGCATGAACAGCTGTTTAAATGTTCTGCATAAAGAATAATGACAGAAAAATAGTTTGTATGGCTTCATAACAGATGCAATTTTCCAAGAACTTCTGATCCACAGTCAACTGAATGCAGAGACATAGAACTCACAGAGAGGGATGGCCAACAGGCAACCCTCCACCCCTTATTCACAAGCATGCATTCCCAAACACAGGCTACCTGAAATGGTGGGTAGAATCAAACCCTGGCACAGTCAGAGGTGGAAGGTACAAAATCAGACAATCACAGACACCAACTGTGCTGTGAGCCACATCTCTGTGGCCTCTCTGCTTTTTAATTTAAATTAGAAACAAGCTTGTCTTACATGTCAATCCCAGTTCCCTCTCCCTCCCCTCCTCCTCTGCCCCCCACCAACCCTCTATCCCATCCCTTTTCTGCTCCCCAGGGAGGGTGAGGCCTCCCACGGGGGATCTTCAAAGTCTGTCATATCATTCGGAGCAGGGCCTAGGCCCTCTACAGTGTGTCTAGGCTGAGAGAGTATCCCTCTATGTGGAGAGGGCTCCCAAAGTTCATTTGTGTACTAGGGATAAATACTGATCCACTGCCAGAGGACCCATAGATTGTGCAGACCTCCTAACTGACACCCACGTTCAGGGGGTCTGGGTCCTTCCTGTGCTGGTTTCCCAGCTGTCAGTCTTAAAGGACGCACTTTGTAGTTTGCCTTGGACATATCTGTATCTCCAGATTCTTGTGCTTTGGGTCATTATAAAATAAAACGGCTACAGGAACACAGCAATAATACCAAGTTAATCTAATAACTGATACAGTTACTAAGTGACTAGAAGGTGAGCAGCATATACAGAATGGATACAGTGGGCAGAAAGGGACACATCCCAAGCTGAAGGGTCAAGACGTTGTCATACTAAACAGAATGACACGGACTGACAAGTCATGATGGCTTCTTTCTGGAACCTTCCAATTAACATTTCTGGACTCTAGATTCTAGCTGACCATGGGTAACAAATAGAAATAAAGTCACAAGGAAGGAGTGGGGGAGGGTCCTGTGCACGAATTCACAGAAGTTTTACAACATAAGATCAACATACAACAAAATCAATGGCTACAACCAGCAGCAATAATTTAAAAGTTAACAAAAGTTTTAAGCTGATTTAGAATACTATCAAGAACAAAGTGCCTAAAAATCAATTCTATCAAAGACATGTGAGGTCTCCATGCTGGAAACTACAAAACCGTGCTGAGAAAAATGAAAGAGAACCCAAATAGATGCAGAGATAAATCACACCACAAATCGACAGAGTCAATACCAAGAAACTGTTAAGCAACCAAGAATGGAAGCGGACACTTCTCAATCAAATGCCAACAATAAGCTGTGTAAAACCGGATACTTCAACTGGCAAGGTATTGTGCAAAATGAAGAGACCTGGGGCCAGCTGGGAGGTGAAGGGAGGCTTTGGAGGGGGAGGGGAATAGAATAAAAATATCCTGTGTGTATATATACATATGCATACATTTGAATAAATAAAAACATAATTTTAAAGAACAAAATAAAGATCTAGAAGACTGCTAGAAATGGAGTTCAGTTGGTGGAGGGTGTGTCTAGCAAGCACAACACCCCAGGCTTGACACCCGGCTCTTCATAAACCAAGTAGGGTGGTGGCACTCTCCTCTAGTCACAGAATTTAGAGGCAGATAAGGAAGACCAGAAGTTCAAGGTCATCCCTGAGTTCCACGTCAATCAGGGCTACATGAGATCCTTTCCCAACAACAACAAAACAGAAGGGGGGATACCCAAAGGCCAAAGACAGCAGCTAGAGATATGGCCCAACTATCTCAGGTTGGGCACAAACTCCATAACCAAGTCAGCATGGGGCTGGTTGAGAACAAAGGCCATGAAACCATGAACAGCCCTAGCAAGGCAGTGCCAAGTAGAGAACAGAACTGGAAGTGGTGCTTTCCCTCAACGAAGGACGGAATGAGACAACTATATAAAACTAAGTAAGTGTTGGAGAAAATCAGCTGAACATCCATCATGGTCACTTAAACAAGACACATATCTAAGTGCAAGAAGGATAACATTCCTGAGGGATATCACGGGAGAAGATTTTGATGAAATTACAGCAAATACTCCAAGTTTTAATGGTGGGTATAATGTTTTTTGTGGGGTGTTTGGGGGCTTTTGCTTTTCTTTTCTTTTGTTGTTGTTTTCTGAGGCAGGGTCTCACTCTGTAGACCTTGCTGTCCTTGAACTCACACAGATCCACCTTCCTCTGCCTCCTGAGGGATTAAAGGTGTATACCAGCTACGTATTTATTAAAGGGGGAAAAAAAGCTAAATGTTAAGGGGAAAACTGATCAGCTTTCTTAAAAGTACACACTACACTACTCATCTAAAGAAATTTAGAAAAACAAAATATAAACAAGTAAAGGGGATGTCTTAGGGTTTCTATTGCTGTGAAGAGATACCATGACCACAGCAACTCTTATAAAGGAAAACATGTCATTGGAGTGGCTTACAGTTCAGAGGTTCAGTCCATTATCATCATTGTGGGATATGGCGGCATACAGACAGATTTGGTGCTAGAGAGGAAGCTGAGAGTTCTACAATTTATGTAGACGACAGGAAGTGAACTACGTGTCACACTGAGCTTGAGCATAGGAAACCTCCAAGCCCACCTCTACAGTGACACACGTCTTCCAACAAGTTCACACCTCCTTCAACAAGGCCACACCTCCTAATAGGATCTCTCCCTATGAACTTATGGGAGCCAATTACATTCAAACCACAGGGAGGAAATCACAGTTTAAGCCAGGCATGGTAGTACATCCCTATAATATCAGCACGCAGAAGGCTGATGCAGAAGGGTGGCTGTGAGTTCAAAACCAGTCCGGGCTAGACAGCAAGACACTGTCTCGAGGAAAAACCAAAGGAACAGTTCACACGCCTGGTGAAGGACTTGCACTCAAATGCATAAAGCAGTAACAAAAAGAAAAATGAAAGAAAAGGAGAAAAAGAAAATCTGCATTAAAATGGATAAGAGGTAGTAAAGTACAAATTTTAAAAATTCAAACCACAATGAGATGATACTCTCTACCCACTTGAAGGGCCAAAACTTTAAAAACTGACATATCCAAATGATGGGCAAACTCTTACAAACTTAAACATTTATATGCCATGGAATCCAGTAATTCCTTACCTCGGAATTTACTCAAGAAAAATGAAGACAGAGGTCTTTGCAAGGCTGGAGCATAAAACCACAATGAACTTTCCAGAGAGTTCTAGATCTTGTTTGCGATGGTCTCTATATGACAGTATGCTTTTGTCAAAACTTACTGCACTTTATGTTTGAAATATCTCTATGAAGTTTTAAACTTCAGCTTTGTACACTGACAAAATAAAAACGGTGAATTCTGAGTATCCTTGAGGTTTGAATTACCTCATCAGATTAGGTACATGCATATACATGTTTCTGGCAGCCCTCCATATCAGTTACTGGTTTGGTTGTTTACCACAATACCAGATAAAAACAACTTTAGGAATATAGGTTTACTTTGATCCATCAAGGCAGGGAAAGTGTGGCGGCAGGAGCCTGAGGCAGCTGGCCATGTTGCATCCTCAGTCAGGAAGCAGGGACAGACAAACACCAGTGCTCAGCTCACTGTCTCCTTTTTATCCAGTCCAGGACCCAGGGTGGGCCTTCTCAATTAACCCAGCCTAGACAATCCCTCACAGACAGGGCCAGAGATTTGTTTCCATGGAGATTCTAAATTCCACCAAACTGCCAATCAAGGTTAACCATTACACCCTCAAAATCCAACTTCCCACTGCTACTCATGGGATTCCCTAGTGTCAAGATTATCCCACAGATAGCCTCTCCAAAGTCCTGCACCAACAGAAAGGAGGAGGCAACAGTCTTCGGATGGTGGCGGGCAGGCCTGCAGCCTCAGGCAGGGCCTCAGTGGGGAACTGAGAGAATGGTTAGGAGGAGATGGGACACCAGAATCCCAACATGGGCAGACTGGCCTCTGCTATCTACACACAAGTGCCCCTCCCTGAGGGAAGCCCAGTGCGGTTCCACTACAGGCTGGTTGTTTTCAGTTAAATCAAATCCTAACTTAACTTAGCCTCTCTGTTCAGTTCACACAACCCATAAGACATACTTAAAGAAATAAACCATTTTCAAGACTAAAAAAATTAATTTTATGTTTTTGTGGGGGAGGATGGGGCTGTCTACATGAGTGTAATTGGAGGTCAGAGGTACTGGATCCCCTGGGGCTGGGATCACAGGCAGTTGTAAGCCACCCTACACAGGGGACCCAAACTCAAGTCCTGTGCAAGAGCAGTACAGGATTCTAACCTCAGAGCTAGCTCTCCAGTCCCTAAATATATCTCATAATGCCTGCTTTTTACAATTTCTTCCCCAAATTTACAGTAAGGAGAGCTTTACTGTTTCTCCAAAAGAAGCCAACACATAATTTCTATGATTTATTGAGCTACTGAACATACTAAGAGACAAAGTGACATTTTCCCTACAAATTATTTGGTGCCTGCGATTTTCTGAGCACCACAGCCAGATGGTTCTCACAGAAACTGAGAGGAGCCTGTTCCCGCAGTTCAAAGGTTTGCTTATTTTTCAGTCTTGAAGTCTTAAAGACGATATTGATTGCAGCACACAGCTCTACAGGAGGAGCTGGCTGGGGAGGGCCATACTGGAATTTATTACCAAACAATGCTCATTATGGCTGTCTCTGACAGGGGTCCATTAAAATCAATTTTTATGTTTCTTATGTATTTTCTTTATCTAATGTTCTTGGCATTGTGTTTATTAGCCAGTTAAGACAAACACCCAGCATAGGAGTTTGTGCTTTTTCTTCTCTTTTTTCTACTTCTCTCAGAAATAACAAGAATTGCCATTTTAATGCTACCACTCACAGCCAGTAAACAGAGGAAATTAGTTAGTTCAGTGCTACACTTTAGAATGAGACGTTCAGGAGTGCTTCCAATTTGTCTTCGTTTTGTTTTGTTTTTACAATTAGAAAAATATGGTAAGGACCATGCAAAGAGGAGAACACATGTCCTCAAAGGACCTTGCACTCTGAAGTCACCCAGTAGACTCTTTCCACACCTTTGCAGTGATCACTCCTGGCCTGGTGCCACCTCCAGGAAGCAGCACAGTGGGCTGACAGAGCCAATGATCCAGTCTAGCAGTGGGAGAAGTGGCTGATAGATCCTGCCAGGCTTGATTTAAAGCCTCTGAGGTAAGTCACACGATTGAGAGAGCTGTCCACCCCTGTATCCCCAGTGTTCAAGAATCAAAATGCTCAATGTGGGTGGGAAAGACGGCTTAGTAAATGCTTGCTTTATAATCATGAAGATCTAGGTTCATTCCCAAGAATCCATGTGAAAAGCTGGCAGTGTGGCATTGGCTTGTAATCCGTGTGTTGGGAATGTAAAGACAGGCAAGTCCCCGAGGCTTGTCCACACTGCCTAACCTAGCCGTGAGCTCCAGGCCAATGAGAGACTGTCTCAGAAAACAAGGTGGGAAGCACTGGAGGCTGTCCTCTGGCTTCCATGTGCAGACACAGACATGTATACCCACTTGGTCAGACACAGATGCCTGTGTGCACGTGTACACACACACACACACACACACACACGCACGCACGCACGCGTGCTCAGTGCTCACAGAATTCAACACCTCTGCAAAAGGACGCATGAATCAAATATCTGGAAGCTCTCATCAAAGTCATGTCCCCAGGGCTTATGAGCTATTCCAGATTACTGGGTAATATATGAGTTACCAAAGACACCACAACTCATAGACTGTTTTCAGAGATGCTAATGCTTGTGATTGGTGGCAACAGGCTCTGTATTACTGTGACAATGGGAAAGACCCAGGGCTCCTATTGACTCCTGCCTTCAGCCCACGCCACTCATGCGGTGCCCATGCTCATAGCTCACACTTACTCAGAGCTTGGGGTCTTTCCGCTGAGGAACCGTATCCCATGCAGGCCTCGCTCACAGCCACACAGCTCGATCTTCCCCAAAGGGCTGTCCAACACTGTGTATTTCATTTTGCAGGTCTCAGCCATTCTGCCAAGTTCCTAGAGAGAAGCAATTTTTAAGTCGAGTAAGAAAGTGTGTTTGGAAGCGGCTGGTCATTTATAAAGCACAATAGAAGCATTGGATACTTAACACACAGGATATAGTCCAAAGCTTCCCCTGCTGTTGGGATTTAATCATAAGCTACTTTTACAATACATCCACTTTCCACAATAGCCTGGGTCAACCAACCAGTGCCTGCTTCTTTTTTGTCCTCTAAAATTACAATGCCTCTATTTTTTCCTGCTGTCCTTAACTAAAGCAGACTTGGAGGAGGCTGAACTAATGTAAGATTTTTCTTAAACTACCTGAAACTCAGCAAGCTTTGAATAAGATGACTGCCAGAAAAACTGTTCCATATTTTGCATAGAGTATATTTAAAAGTGAAACATGTGGCTGGGGTATAGCATGAGGGGGCAGACCACTTGTCTAGCTTGTTCCAGGTCTAGTTTCATCTTTATGACAGATTTAAAACAAACAAACAAAAAAAAAATGAAAGACATGGGAACATGCATGAAATGCATTACAGAAAATGATGGGGTGAGATTTGGCCCACAGGACACCTGTGTCAGCAGGTAGATGGAAAATGAATGGACGGTACTGTGGAGAGCTGGTGAACTTGACTTCAATGGAAACTGTAATGCCAAAGAGCTAAAAGCAAAGCTGCACAGAGGGTATGTATTTTTGTACTCCCTTCAAGCTCCCCTTCCTTCCAAATTCTTTGTCTGAGTCCTGGAAACAGAGGACTCCTGTTCCCTTCCTATTCTCATCAATGATTCCCTAAAAGCCCTCCTGGAGCCCCCACTCCCACCTCCCACCCCCCACACACCACTAGCAAACCTGGCACCCTTGGCGCCAGGCTTAGAGCGAGACAGCTTGCTGCCTCTGCTCCTCTGGCCTAGAACTACTTCCAGTTACCTTGCCTAGTCATCACCCTCCCAGAGGATCTCCTTTGCCTTGGTTATTACAGAAAGTATTTGATCCACCCATCCTCTAAAATTTCCTCCTAGGTCACACCTTCATGCACCTGAGCTTCCCAAATCCTGGATCCTGGTATCTCTAGTACCATTTCTCTCTGGGCACCTCTTGCAATGAACAACACAGCACTCACCTGGGATCACATAGGACATTCAGAATAAGTCCACCATCCACATCTAGCCAACACCCCCACATCCCCCTCCCTCCCTCCCTCCCTGCCTCCCTCTCTCCCTTGCTGGCTCCTTCCCTCTCTCTGTGTACTTACTTGACAGGTATTATCAGAACATGGCCACACCCTTTTTTGTTCACCTACAGTCTACCATTGCTTTTCTTCTGCTCACAAGTTGTGACAGAAGCAGAGGGACCGCCAAAGCCCATCACACTTGTCCTCTGTCCCCAACGGAAGAGTTTTGCTGACCCCCTCCTAGATCCACACACCCCACTGCAGCAGCCCCCAAGCTATACGCTATCTCCACGTGCAGTATCCCTTTGCATCCTCTCCTGCCTATCCATCACTAGGTTTCTGTGCTGCCTGGGATCTTGCGTGCCATCTACATGCTTCTAGCACCGTCCATCGATCCTTCTCCTTTCCCCTTCGGCCTGGCAGGAGCCAACGCTTCCCAAATAATACAAGATATTCCCAAATAATACTCAGGCCTTAGCATCACACTCCAAAGCTTCCCTGCGCAGCACCCTGCTTCCTAAATATACCAGCAAGAATTTGAAAGGGCTCTGCTCTGGGGCCTCAGGGTATGTGCCTGCTGGGAGATCTCAGCCTCAGGCCACTTGTCACAGTTTACAAAGGCCCCTCCGTCCATATCCTACTTCTTTAACGCCTACTTTGGGAACAGTCCACAGACTGCAGGGTAAATACCAATCTCTCAGGGCAGCGACTCCAAGCTATCCGGGAACAAGAACTCAGGCTTGCCTTCTTGGAGTCTGCTATCTGAACACATGGGCATGCACCTGGTATAATCAATATCCTAGTTAAATCCAAACACACAGGGTCCAAATTTCTGAATGAAAAACTGGGGATACCCAGAGGCATATACCCTTTAGAATTAGGCTCAAGGAGCCATGGTGGCTCCAACAGTTCAATTTTTTTTTATATGTGTGTCTATGGCTGAGTGCAGTGCCCATGGAGGCCAAAAGGGAGTGTCAAACCCCCTTGAGCTAGAGCAACAGGTATTTATGAGCCACCAATGTTGGTTGATGTTAGAATCAGAACTTGAGTCCTCTGGAAAAGCATCAAGTGCTTTTAACCACTAAGCCATTTCTTCAGCCCCCAACTACCCACTTCTTTGAGTGTTTGCTGACAGCAGTGGCCATAGGAAATATGCATACACTCTACCCCACAGTTCTCTGAGGATGACAGTCCTAGGCACAGTAGCTTGGTTGGGTCACCTACATGGGATATCCCTGTGGCCAGTCCAGGACCCAGCTGGGCTTATTATAGCTCTCCACTTGCCCACAGAACCCCAGACTGTGGCTCCTGTACCTACATTCCCTGCATCATCACTGTGGCATCCACCAAAAGCCACAAGAGGGGCTGACATTAATTGGTGGCAGAAAAAGAATCGATTTTCTATGGCTATTTGGAGACCTCTGAAAAATGAAGCGAATTTCTTTTCATGTCCCTTTAACATGAAGGGCGTTTAAATAACAATGTTCTGAATTAAGCAGCTGGCGCCAGAGGCCAGTTCCCACCAAGGTACTGAAAGCCAGAGACCCACGGGCAGCAGCAGCTCCCTTCCTTCTCTGCTTGACTTCACCAGGCCTTTCAGAACTGTCTTTGCAGCTGCACTGCACCTTTTCCAGTAAGCATTTCTGTGTTATTCTCAGGAGCAGGCCCCAGGCCTGCCAGCAGCCAGGGGTAGAGGAAGTAGGTACCCAGCAAGTCTGAGAGGGAAAACAGGTACAGGATCAGACCTCAGGCCCTGCCAAAGCCACCAAGGCTCTGTGAGGCCTCCCAGCCAGCCAGGGGCTAGGAAGGAAGTACCAGAAGCAGCAATGGTCCCCAGCTCCCATAGCCACTTCAGCAACAGTATGGGGAAACCCCAGAAGAGAGCAAACCATACACTCATGTCACCAATCCTAAAACCAGCCTTGGGAGGCTGAGCGGGAATGGAATTGGCCAACTGTGAAAGCCCAGAAGGAAAATAAGGGGACAGAAGCAAAGTCAGGGCCGATGCCCACCAGACCAGGAGCCTCCCAGGTGAGTTGGGACTTGTCCCATTCAACAGCAGACAATCCCTCTGTGGCTCTGTCCCTCTGACTGACAATGGGGCTTGCAGAGAGTAATATCAAACAGAATAAGCTGAAGTGCCATCATTCCAAAGCCACCAACTACAGCCTGACCTTCAGGCCACTGAAGGAAAGAGATGAGTCTTCAGGTCTATGACTAAGCTTATGTGCAGCCGGCGAGTTATGCATAATCAGAAGCCAATTCTGTACTTGGATGACAACAGTGACCATGTGTCTTAGTTAGGGTTACTATTGCTGTGATGAAACACCATGACCAAAGCAACTTGGGGAGGCAAGGGTTTGTTTTGCTCACATTTCCATGTAATAACAGTTCATCACCAAAAGCAGTGAGGGCAGGAACTCACTCAGGGCAGGAATGTGGAGGCAGGAGCTGATGCACAGACCTGCTCACATTCTTTCAGGACAATTGGTCCCATGAATTCAGTATCACAGTGGGGCTGCAGAGTCACAATCACGGGTTAAGTGCTCTCAACTTTCTATGTACTTACTCATGTAAAATAGGCATTTCTATACCAAAGAAAGTGAAAATTCACTTTTATTTTTTTTAAGAGAGGGTCTCTCTGTAGCCATGCCTGTCCTGGAACTCACTATGTAGCCCAGGCTGGCCTAGAACTCAGTGATCCATCTGCCTCTATCTCCCAAGGCATGTGCTACTACACACAGCTGGAAAACCACATTTTTAAATCCTAAAGTGGGATTTACTGTGGACAACCTCAGACCGACATTCTGGATGCTTTAAGTCAATGTCTACTCAGGCATCACCTTCAAACACTGAAGGGGAAAGTTCTCTTCTGGGGCTCTGTGTAATTAGCTGAAATCTGAAGTTGAAATCCATAATGAAGCAGTCAGTATCATTAAACAAAATGTGCCACTGAGCCAGCTGACTGCTCAATCAACATATACAAAGAGGAAGCCAGATTATAAAGACCAGTGAAACCCAGACCTCCAGCAAGAAACTCAGAATGCAGAGGGCAACACTATGTCTATAGGCTGCTGAGTGGCAGGCTGACAACACTCTCCTTCTCCAGCCTCCCCACTCAGTGTGACAGGGGCCTCAGGCCTGGGCAGTGAGGCACATACTACCAGGGACCTTCCACAGCAACACCAGCCATCCTGTAGGGAAAGCAGTGAAGCCTGTGTCAGCCAGGTGCCCCTCCTTCTGGGATCATGGGCTCTGGAGCCACCAGCCAGAAAAGCTGTGAGACTGAATTCTTCCAAAGACACTGGACCTCAAGAAAGACAAGGACCCTGAAATCTCTGGTTTGAACCTTGGAGCTGCTGGGCTTCCCTACAATGGACCTGGAAGAATGACTAACAGCAAACCGCCTTTTGGCTTCTGAAACTCCTGTGGCTACGTCGTTCTTACACTCCACACTCAAACGTGCACCAGGTTCAGCAGAGTGGCCCACTTCTACCTTTCTCCTTACCTAGCAGGTCCTGAGAGACTACCAGGCCAGCATGAGGAGATCAATGTTTCCACTATCTGCAAAATACTGGCAGATATCTGAAGGGTGCCCAAGTCTAAGCATCCTGTGCATAGTAAGGAGCCCTGCCGCAGGCACTCCACCCTAACCCAGCACCCAGCACCCCAGGGCTCAGACACTCCTGGCCCCAACAAGCCATCTGGAGCCCTGCTCAGCAGGTTCCACTCAACTACTCCTGTCATGATCCTCACAAGCCAGCAGGACCACGGTGTTTTAAAACTTTTAAAAGGCCGCTTTTCCTAGGGTAAAAGAAAATAATCAGAAGAACTCCACACCTTGGCAACTCAGGTTAGACTCAGACTCCACGGGAGAGGGCATCCAAACCCTGTGAGACCTGAGAAGCCTTGTCTCCTCAGAAACTTGGCCGGGACACAGCTGGAGATCCACATAAAGAACTCAGGAACAGCTGATGCAAAGCCCAAGACACCCAAATCCCAAAGCACCCCTGCATCTCGTTTTAACACTCTGAATTTCCGTTCTGATCAAGAATGACTCATTTATAGTTCACTGTGAACTGAAAAATGAGAAAATACCTAGGTTTCTTTCATTTTAAATTACCCCTCCTAAAGCCTGCTATCCAGCCCCCAAGATAGCATGAAGCCTCTCGTGGGAAGGACAGGAGGCTCCCTGGCTGGTTGGCCTGCTGGGATGGTGCGCACCCAGGGTCACCCCCATGTGGCCACACATCTCAGGCTGCCAATAGCACATTCCTCATGGGCTGGAAAACTTCTAGCACTTCAGGTCCCACTAACGACAGAGCTACGCATGACAGGCTGTCAGGAGGAAAAAGGGTGGCAGGCTGGCGCTCAACATGAAGTGTCAGCTCTTACAGTTGCCATGAGTCGGGAAGCTTCAGCTTAAATGTGTCACAGCACAAAGTGCCCATCCTGCAGAGCTTTGCCAGCCAGGAAGTTAATGACTGCTTTGGAAATGGGGAGGGGGTGAGGGGTGGTGGCACAGTGAGGTCTGAAGGAGACATGACCTTTCCCAATTAGGAGGGTGCCAAAGCCTGGGAGTCCTGAACTACACAGGGAGGAGTCTCGGCCTCCTCATCACTGGGAAATCCTGATTGATCTGTGGCATGGGGAACATGTTCCCTACCCTCTGGTGGATGGCAAGGCTGGCTAAAATCAGCCATGTCCAGGAGAGACCTTGTGGATGCAGTCACTGCAGATAGGGTTCTAGAAAGAAAACGGGGTTCCGAGTCAGATGACTGACCGTGGAGTCAGCTAGAACTGGGGGCCCACTACAATGCACATCCCAGGCTCAATAACCAAATCTGTTGACATGGGCTCCTGGGAACAGGAACACTGGTTAGTCTGTGTTTCCACAGCAGGGATCCACCTCAGCCTTCACTGGTCACCCCAGCAATATGCCAAGGTAGAAGATGTCTGCTGTGGATAGGAGCTCAGCTTTGGGGAGTCCTGCAGACTCTCTCTACTGCCTGACACAGGGGGTACTAGAAGCCACACCTTCCTCTTCTCTCTCCTCTGCAGTTTCTGCAAGAGGCCCACTCACCAGCACTCGTAGGGTGTGTTCTGTAAAACCAGTAAGTACTTGAATACCATGAAGGGCTGGCCAAACTCAGATCTGCAGTCTGGAGCCACACCTCAAGGGACTTGCCCTCCTCTCCCACTATCATTAGGTGACTTGGGTACCACTTGAACACACCTTCCCTAGAGCTCTAGGCAAGGACCTCTCCCACAACCCAGGAATAGCCAGGGTACATGGTCCTGTTGGTATGGAATCCAAGGACCTCATTTCAGTACCCAGTGCCTGCCCCTATCTGTGCAGCCCAAGCTACTAGCAGGCTCCTCTCTCTCCCAACCCACCATAGCCAAATATCACTCAGGTCCCAAAACCCAGTGGCATACTTCTCTTATCTACAGACCCCAGTTCTCACAAGTGGCTGCCTGTAAGGCCTCTCCCATCTGTCTCTCTCTCCCACTGAGGATGAGTGGATTCCAGGCTAACATTCAACAAAGTCACTAAACTTTCTTGAGTTTCCTCCATTCCTGGTGGAAAGGACCTGTGAACTGGATGCAAAACCACTGGTCACCACCTGTATCCCTAACACATAAGCCAGCAGAACAGTAGAATTAAGTCCTCTTTGCCCTTGATAACAAAGTTCTTGGGGGTTCTGTAACAGAGGATTTTAGGAGTAGAGCCTGCAATAATTGATGACTTGAGATCCTAAATAGAACAGCCTGATTTCTAGACATCCTCAGTGACTATGACCACACTAGGCCTTGACAGGCCCAGTTCACTATTTGAGGGACAGCCACCACCCTGCCCTAAGTCCACCCTGCTTCGGAAATGCACTCACTGCCAAGTGATTAACCCAAGGCTCCAGTCACACAGCAAGAGATTTTATGTTCTAAATTAGATACATTATACCCAGATCCTATCAATGGCTTGATAACTTGAACATATAATTCCATACCTTTTGCTCTTTAAACAATAATTCAGTCTAATCCTGCTGCCGAAGCCAAGATTTCCACACTGAAAGTGCACTTTCTGTTTGATTAAACACTAATAAATGCAAGAATAAAACCTCAGTCTTTTATCTTACAGTAAATTCTTTAAAGACCATACACTTTAACAATTAATTTCTTCTCTAGAGAAAGAGACAGGTCCTTCCTTTCTATGATAGTTTCACATCTAAAGTCTTAATTACAACCGTTAAACATAATTTATTATAGTTCAGGATTTACAGAAAAATGACATCATAGCATGGGTTTTAGGTTCCTCAAGTGACCTGTCAGTCAACAGGCCACTGGAGGGGTACTCTAGACAATCCTTGGTGGACAGAGAAAATAATCACTGTGATCCATGCAAACAGATCTATATATACAGAGAAGCATATAAAGACCTTAGCATTTCCCCATGTGTGTTCAATATTTTTACATTTACAAGGTATTTTCAGGTTTCATACATAAAACAGAATGTATCTGGGGGAAAGTGCTGCCAGAGAAAGGAGGTATGTGTCACAGGACAAAAAAAAAAAAAAAAAAAAAAATGTGTTGACAGAAGTTTCTGTCCCACCCAATCCCACAGCCATTTCGTCCCAAATAAGGCTTATATTAATTATAAACTGTTTGGCCTATGGCTCAGGCTTCTAAGTGGCTAGCTCTCTCTTAATTATTAACTCATTTCCATTAATCTGTGTATCTCCACATGGTCTTGGCTCACCGGTGATGCCCAAACCACTTGCTTTCTTGGCAGCTACATGGCATCTCTCTCAAGACTCCTCTTTGCCTTCCTCTTCCCAGCATTCTCCTAGTCTGGTAGCCCCGCCTATACTTTCTGCCTGGCTACATCCTGCCTGTCCATTGGCCAAAACAGCTTTATTCATCAACCAATAAGAGAAACATATATTCACAGCGTATAGAAGGACCTCCCCCTTTAAGGTTGGGTTTCTAACATCATAGAGTACGGAGCTAGAATGGGGACACTGGATGCATGACCATATGTTATCTTACATGTTCCTAAAACAAATGGGGGCACCCAGTGTGACCTGCCACAAACCCACCCATAACCATCAAGAGAGTGTCCTCCTATTTCCCTTGGTTAAGATCACAAAGAGGTTAGATATTCTCTAAAACAACAAAAAGTGTTCTAGAACCACAAGTCAGCTACAATAGTCTCTGAACAGGGTCTGAATAGTCTCTATACAGGTGACAAAGACATCCTATTTGGAGCCTGGAAAACTCAAAGGAAGATATCATTCAAACAGACCTGAGCTATATGAACAATGCACTTACCTGGAGATACAGTGAACATCTGGAAATCGTCATATAAAAAGACTACCCAGGCCTCAGAAGATTTTTGAGCTCAGAATGGCCTCTTGGGTCACCCTGAGCATACATTGTACACTTCCTCCTGTAACAGGGACACAGTATTGACCAAAGAGGTAAGAATGAGAAGGCAACCAGAAGCCTTCCCCTGGGCTAACCAATCATCAGAAAGTAGTATGTTACATGTGGTCTTATCAAAGGTCAGTTTGAGCCATGAGAAGGGTAAAATGAGGTAGAGCAGTTACAAGAGCAGCCGAATGGACGTATGTAAGCACTCACTGGAAGGTGGCAGGTCAGGAATAAGCAGCAAGACAGAGAGTGGGCCCCACAGATAAGACACAGCCAGGCAAGCTCACAACTTGCTCTGGAGAAAGAGAGAGAGAGAGAGAGAGAGAGAGAGAGAGAGAGAGAGAGAGAGAGAGAGAGAGAGAGAGAGAGAGAGAGAGAGAGAGGGGAGCACATACTCTCCATTTCTGGACAAAAGCTAGGGGAGCCATCTTACCAACTGAGTAATGCCAACAGGTATAGGAAACTCATGCTAAATCTGAAGTCTGCCTCTTGATATCTAACAGCCTCAAGTGGCAGAGTACAGTACAGACACATTCCAGCTGAGCTCCTAGATAAGCCACCCTGAAGCTCACCAGGTAACACGGGGAGCTCCTCCCTTCTGCAGCCAGACAAGAGTTCACATCTGAAGTATGCATATCCTCAGATCTGAGCACTCACTTAACAGACACTTATTTCTCTTCTCCAAAATACCATCAGCCAGTCCCACTTGGGGAAGCCTGTTCACATTTCTAATGTCAGCATTCAACAACTGGTACTCAGTGAAGGTCACCGTGTGTCCCTGGTGGCTTGTTTCATTTTTGCTGGGTGCATACAGTGTCAGGGACTCCCCAGATTAACAGTGAGCTTCTGGGTGAGTTTCCAAAAGTCAGATGGTAACCAACCACCCAGAAGGTTCAATCTCACTGTAAGTATTTCAAATGGTGAAATGTTACTTATGGAAGGGTGCTCGTGTTTCTATTGACTGGATCTTTTTATTAAAATTAATCTAATGAAAGTTAAATGTTGTATGGTTACTTTTCTCGTGGCTGTGACAAGATACTTGGTGGGAGCAACTTAAGAGAGGTTTATTTTGGCTCTCTGTTTGAGGGGTACAGTCCATCACACCATGGAAGGCATGGGGGTGGGACTTGCAAATAAGTGTGTGTGTGTGTGTGTGTGTGTGTGTGTGTGTGTGTGTGTGTGTGTGTGTGTGTGTGTGTGTGTGTGTGTGTGTGTGTGTGTGTGTGTGTGTGTGTGTGTGTGTGTGTAAGTGTATGCACGCATGGATGCCATAGTTCAACTTCAGGTGTCCTTCCTCAGGAGCCATCCATCTTACTTTTTGAAATAAGGTCTGTTGCTAGCCTGGAATTTTCCAAGTTAGGCTGTCTGACCAGCAAGCCACAGGCGTGCAATGCACCTGTCTCACCTCCCCAGCACTGCTGTTACAAACATGCACCAACACACCTGGCAATTTCACGTGGGTTCAAACTCAGTGATCATAATGCATAGCAAGCACATTTGATGAGTCTTCTCCTCAGTCCCTGTCTCGCTCTGTTTGCTTACTGTGGATCTCTAAAGGAAATACAGACACTGAAATGCCTGTTAGAGAAAGCAGTCCTCTGGACTTGGAAGCCAACCATCAACACTTTATCCATTCCTGTGGCATGATCTGCTATGCACAGGCCCACCTATGCACACTGTACTTTTACCCTGTGTGCTCACATCATTCACAGGATAGTTCGTGGTAGCCATGTTTAAAGAGTTACACTCTCAACCATGCTCTGAATCCACAGCCTGCTGTTGCTACACTGATGTACATATTCTACCTAGTGGATGGACACTATCACGCAGGCAATGATTTCCCACTTATGAGCCAGCTTCATGACTCACCTAGCAAGGGATGTGGCCAGACCCAGGTCCAGGAGACCTGGACACTTGACCTAGAGAAAGAAGAACTGCTCTGCAGCCAGTTGTGAACTCCTTCCTACTTAGAACAATACAAACGGAATCTGCAACACGGTACCTCACCTATTCTGAATTATAAGTGTTAGAGTTCTCAGAGTATGTTACAACCATGGATGCTTCTCCTGCTAGGGGCCTTAGCTCCCAGGGGAGGAACCGCTTCGGATCACACACATGCCTCCTGCACATATGTTCCAAAAGACCTCACAGGCAGTTCTGCCAGGGTCTGCAACTGGATGACAGACAGCATAGCTTCCTGAATCCTTTCTGCCCCTCTGTCATCTACTGTCCCTTCTGTCCCCCAGCTGCTATAGGTTGCCAGGAGACAGAGAAAAGCCAATGCCAGTCCTTTGCAGGCTTTGGTAAACTGCTAGGCACAAGTCAGAGCAGATTGCAGACCAGCCCCAGGAGATGGTGTGCATCTAGCCACCTCTGGGTGGGACGGGCCCCTGTCTCGGTCCTTAACAAAATCTCAGGGAATGATGCTCCAAATCTACAGAGCTTTCTTCTCCCAGTTCTGGAGGGAGTCAGTCGAAGGTCAAGGTACCCATAAACTTGGGGTCTAGAGTGGGTCCATTTTCCCATTGTTGTTCCCTTTGCAGTGTGCCCTCACATGTGAAAAGGAGGTCCTCTTTAGGGACTCTTTCATCTGTGCACTCACCCCATTCTTGAGAGCAGCAGTTTGTGATCTATCACCTCCCAAAAGCCCCACCTTAATTCTGTCATCTTAGAGGTTCACCTTCAACATATGAACCCCGGGGGTGGGGGGGAGTCTAACATTCACACTGCCATATACACCGTATGCACACAGGATGGAACTATCAGATTAGATGAGGGGGGATTTTAGTGCTTTGAATGAAAAATTTAATGTTTAATATAGAAAAATCACTGACTTAAGTCATTTGATAGGAGATATTTGCTTTTTATGTAGTAAAGGTTAGACATAAAATCCACATCCATATGTAGAATCTATGTAGGAATAAAAACAGACCAACATGTAATCAGCAAATGACACAATAACCCAAGTATTATGCAAGTATTTTTCCTTGGAAATAGGGATTATTACAAAATTATCTGTAAGCTACATCCCACCTTGGTTCAGATAATTGAATCATATAATTATGTCTCCCTCACACTAACCTATCTTCACTATCATGAGGGAAACCCCAATAGTATATTTTAAAAACTAACAAAAAATGGACAACTTTGAGAAGCAAAACTGAACAGTATTTTTATCTCCATTATGGTAGAAATCAATTCTTTAGGCAAGATTTACCAGTGGAAAACCTCACAGACTTTCAGTGTTAATTTCAAAGATAATTTGAATCAGAAGAATCTGGACTGAGTGGCAAAGGGGCTTTGCATCTGATTGTTTCTTTAGACTATTACACTGGTTTTCTCCACAAATGTTTAGGGGAACCTGGAACACCAGCTGCAGCAGGGCACAAGGCATAGAAGGAATCTGTACTAAGAAGGCAAAACATGCTCTCCAACTTACTTAGGGAGAGATCAACAAACGTCCACATGACATTCACCAGGCTGTCCCTTTCACGCATTTGGGGACACCTTTACAAAGTGGAGATGTTTCCACTCCCAGTGTCTCCCCACAATGAGCCTAAGGCCAGGATACCTTAGAGAAAGAGCTAGTGAGGGACCCCTGACCTCACAGAGTCCCATTGCCTCCAGGAGATACCTGCCCTTGCAGACCTTCAATGTCCCCTAGAGGACCAGTGCCTTCACAGACCCCCAGTGCCCTGCAGGGAATTCCTTCCCCTATAGACCCCCACTGTATTCCGTTGGAGGAAGGCATTAGAATCTCCCAGAGCACCTACAGTGATGAAGTTGGGGTTCACCCATCTGCCTTTCCAAGAGATTTCCATACTACTGACTGGTGCTAAGTATCAAGTCCACTAGATACAATTTCCTAGACAAAGCTTCCCTTTCAAAATAGGAAACCCAAGTTTGTATTATGACAAAAAGCAGATATGTACACACATGCACATGCATACATCATGTTAACCATTTTGTAGGCACACTAATTCGCAAATATTACACAAACTCAACACATATGGCCATCACCTCTGTCCATGTCCCAAAATTGTTCATCATCTCCAAGAGATGCCAGATCTCCTTGACAACAGGCAGTCCCTGGCCCCGAGAATCACTGCCCTGACTCTCTAACTTCACATGTAAGAGCACTCCTATAATAAGTACCTGCCCTTTCATGTCTGGCTTTTTCACTGAGCAGGGCATCTTCTAGGCTCACCCATGCTGTGATATCTGACTTTAAGTTTGAAGACTGTCCCTTCAAACAGATATGGCACACTTGGGTTAGCCACCATCAAGCAGGAAATGCTTCTGCCTCTGGCTGATGAGGGTTGAACTGTTAGGAATGGACATTTGTGGAGACACTTCTTTCAATTGTCAGCCATATTCCCAGTATCCCATTGTTCCACCCATTCTCACCTACCAAAATCTAGAGTTTTCCCTAAGAACTGCCCCCTTGCCTGTGTCTTTCAGCAGCAGCAGTTTCTCTGAAGGGCACTTGCAAGTCCTTCCTGGAAGCACCACCTCATGGGTGTGCTGTGCCATGACACAGTCCTGTCACACTGCAAAACATAGACTCAGTGGATGGACTTCCTCCAGCCACCCACAGACCCAAAGCAAGAACAAACCTCCTCCTACTCCTGAGTGTAGACAAAGGAAGAAGGATCTGAATAGGATGTCTGTCCATACCAGGTCCAGTGCTCTCCCTGAGATATCTGTTGTGCAGAGAGTAGGAAAGAGAAGTTGGAAGGAGACAAATATGATACTTTGACATCACTCTGCAGGATTTCAGCTGAAGACTGGGTCCACCCTAACCAACCTGGAATTAAAAGAGCTAGGTACCATGATGGCATACTGCTTTCTCCTTTGATTAAATGAAAACTTCGACAGAAGCAGTACAGGAGGGCAAGACAACATTAATGTGCCAGGCAAACAAAAAGAGAGGGCCAATGGAGTGTGGGGGAGCACGAGCCACGTTGCACTGTGCACAGGAGTGCGGGCAGATGCAATTTTGAGCATGGTCTCCGGGGGCAGACACTGCCATGAGTGTCATGTGAACAACAGCAGCACACTATGGGAACGCAATAAAAATTAAACCATCGAGAGAGGGAACTTTATCCCTCAGCTTAAAGCAATATCTATTCCAGACACTTTTGCGTAGCAGTAATAAACATCTCATACAGGGGAGTGAAAATTTCAACCCAACAGGAAAAAACACACACACACACACACACACACACACACACACACACAAAAAAAAAAAAAAAAAAAAACCCAGAAGCCTTGTAAAGGCAAATGCCAGACAAGAACTCCTGGCTTCACAGTGAACTTGAGCAAGTGCCTTGGGGTCTAACCCCTCAGACCTGCTCTTTGGAAATAACTGCCCAAATGATCTCATTTTACTGATTACTTCATTCAAGTAATTAAGAAGTACCCAAATTCTAGCTTCATGACAGAAGCTCACTGAGAAGCCAGTACCTCTCATCCTGACACACAAGGCCTTATCCTCAGAGAGCCCCAATCCCGATCTTTACCTCCTACTAAGCAGTGTTCTATCTGCCTGTCACCTGATAGTCACTAAAGTCCTTTCTAGTGTGCTGTCCCCTCCTCCACCTGCCAGCCCCTACTTACGCCTCAACTTCGACCCACACTATATACACTTACCACATGTGGTAGTTAAAAAAAAAAAAAAAAAAAAAAGCAACTTGGGGCATGAAAAGTTTATCTGGCTTACACTTCCAGGTCAAAGTCCATCACTGAGGAAAGTCAGGGCAGGAAGCAAAATAGTGCACAGGAAAGCTGCTTACTGGCTTGTCCTCTGGCTTGCTCACCTAGCCTTCTCATGCAGCCCAGGTCCACCTGCACGGGGATAACACACACACACACAGCAGGCTGCATCCTTCAACATCAACCACCAATCACGACAACTTTACAAGTGTAGCTCCCCGTGCAGGTGATTCTAAGTTAGGGGGAAATGTTATTTAAAGCCAACCATGGTGACTGTGGATGCCCTGTGGCTTCTGAAGGCTGAAGGCAATGTGGCAGCAAGAATCACTCATAAGATTCTACTGTATTAGTTACTTTTCTCATTTCTGTGACAAAATACTTGACAGAGGCGATTTAAGACAGGTGATGGGTTTACTTTGGCTCGAAGCTGGGACAGTCAAACCAGATGGGGAAGTATATTGGCAGGAGCATGACACATCAGGTCTCCAGTCGAGACAGTCACTTCTCTTTCTTCTCCTTATTCAGTCTGGGACTCTAGCCCATAAGGAATATGCCACCCCCACACAGGCTGAGTCCTCCCACCTCACTCAATCTGATCTGGAAAAATCTCTCCCACACCCATAACCAGCAGATCCTGTCAACTTGACAATCAATACTAACACCCCACTTTCTTCATTGTAAATCTGAGACCCAACCCCATGACATTTTGCTATAAGAATGCTGTGCCACCTGTGGCTCTGGGGCAGACAGGATCAGAAGAAAACTAGACAGCCTACATAAGAGAAGGCAATTTCAGTGAGCAAAGCTAAGGGATGCTGCCTAGAAAACAAAAGCAGCTCACGCAGCTTCTAGAAGGCACTCCAATCCTACATAGGATTGCACCCTGAATCTAGTGACCTAGTAAATGTTTCATCTCAATTCAAATCCTAAGACACAGTAAGAATATAAAGAAGAGCTTTAGACTTGTTTCCTGGTTCCTCAAGTTTAACAGTTAAAATGTATTGAAAGAAGATCCATATTTATTTGGGGGGACTGAAAGGTTTCTCCATCTCGCAGGGAACTAATACAATCAAAACACTAGCAAACACAGCAGCGCGTAAAGAAATACAGTGTGAGGCTGGACAATAAAAAGTTGCACAGAAACCATTTGTCATTTTGGCCCACTCACCAGAGGCTCTGCGAGCCTGCTTCCAACAGCTCAGGTCATAAATCCCCATCCTGGGCCCACTCACAGGACTTTCTTCCCCTGGTGGCAGAACTAAGACTTTCTAGTTACTGAAAAAAAAACTAGAAAGTTTCATGTGTGTGCCCACATCCTCAGCTCAACAAGACCCACACACATACGCTTCAGACAACAAAATGATTTTCCTTCATTGGAGTTTTTTTTTTTTTTCTTTCTTTCTTTTCCCCCAGAATCCTGGCCTCAGCAACTGAATTCCAGGTAGTCTAGGATAACTATAATCCAGGCAGCCCAGAACCTGACTAGAAACTCTGTGGCCTAGCCATAAAACAAGACCCAATGTTTCTAGTCACCTTCTTCCATAGGCATATGCCTGAGTAAGACACTGACAGAGAGGGGAAGTTTAAACCAACACTAAAAGGACATAAAACAAAAACAAGTTGCTACTCTTTGCCTGCAAGAAATTAAACCATGTAGTAATGGATGAGAAGAAATATTGCCTTTCTGATAACTCATAATCATAGCTCTAAACTAAGACCTCACCTTGTCCTCACTGGCTCTTCCCCCAATGTCCTCCACTGGCTCTTTCCCCCTCCAAGTCCTCACAGACTCTTCTCCACCCCTACCCATGTCCTCACTGGCTCCTCCCCACCTCCCCCTGGCTCTTACCATCTTTTCCTCACAAGTCTCTTCCAGGGCTCTATCTTGGCTAATCCTCACAGGAATACGTTCACCTAGTTGTCCCCTGTAAACTGCAGTACAGTACAATATTTAGAATCCATATTTAGAGAGAATATATAGTGGCTTGGAGATCCCAAACAGCAGAGTCAAGGACCCACAGCCACTGAATAGCAGAGAGGAGAATGGGATCCTATTCAGGACCTGGTGGGAAGTTGCCCATGGGCACATGCTGAGATGACTTTGGTATCTAGCACCTTAACTACTACTAGATCACTCAGTAAAGGCCCAAAGAAACGTGTTCCATGAAGATCACCCAGGAAAAACAAACAAACAAACAAACAAAAAACTATATATCCACATTCAAAGACCAAGAAATTTCAAGGAATTGGAAATTTCTAGAGATTATCTGAGTTTACGAGAGGGTAGATGAGAGAAAAGTAAAAGATCAAACTAAAAAAGCACAAAGCAAACCAGGGACCATACAGTTCTACAAGGACCGGACTCCAGGAAGCAAAGCAAGAGGAACTAATAGGGCTGACTAGGGCCTGGCAGCAACTCTCGGGCAGTCAGAAGGGCCAATCAGGAGAGTAAAGGGCCACATGAATACTCAGTCATCACCAGGAGCTTTGAGGTCCAGCGGAAGACTGCTTCACCTGCCCTAAGTGGCTGAAAGGGGAATGAGAGGCAGAACTTTCAGAAAACCCACAGAACCATAAAACTCTTTTGCTAGGAAGCAAGGGACATAGAAGAAGGATTCAAAGACGGCACCAGAAGACTCCTACCCCAGAGGTCAATGTGCAATTGACAAGGCAAGATGGACAGGAGACAAAGGAATACAGCAGTGAGACAGCTGGGCCTTGAACTCATGCAGAAAGAATGGTCTCAATCATGGCTTGTTAACATCTGGGACCAGATCATTTTCTGTCCAGGCCGAGGGGTGAAGGAACTTGTCTTATGCATAGTTGGGTGTTTACTGGCATCCTGGCCTCTACCCTTGAATGTCAAAAGCAATCCTTCAAATGATATAGCTAAAAAAAAAAATCACCAGTGACAATGAATGCACCCCATCTGGGAACCATTAGTCTCATGAAGAAACTGCAAACTGAGCTATCAGGAACTAAAGCACGACAATGAGGACGGCAGATTTTGCTAAGGCTTCTGGGTGTTTCATGGAACCCAGTGGGGTGGGGTGCTCAGAGATACACTGAAGGAAACACAGCTAGTCTGGGACCACATACAGTCGCTGCAAGCTTCCTGGTGCAAAAATGAATGGTTATCCGACTACTGTATCTAGTATAATGAAGGAACCAGAAACACACAGCAGTAAGACACCATGAACAAGAACATACAAACACAAACAGCACAGGCCCACAAACTTTGGGGTTGGCTTTATCAGCTATGGACAAAAGCTAACACTGAACAAATTTTAAAGGAGGTAAGATGCGCTCAAGTGGTAGAGTGCCAGCTTAGCATGAGGAGAGGCCAGCTCAGGCAACCTTAAGTTGACATCTGTGGCCCTCTGTGGTCAGGTGCAATGGCAGGCACCTCATCAAGGAAGCAACAAGAAAGCAAACTACTGATCTGCTGCTCACGGTACTCCAGACTACTCAACGGGGGTATCAGAAATCTGGGGGACTTTGTGATGGTTCCAAAGACTGTGTGAGCTATTGGCATACAAATACCTGTAACACATTCCACTCTCAAGTCAATCAGAATGCAAAGCATAACTACCTATTACAGCCTCGTTGCTCTGATTCACAAGCTTTTCCAAGAAAGAAGCCATGTGGGTTAGTTACTATTCTATCGAGTGCAAGGTACACGTGACCAATGACCCTGTGACCTTGTCCCACACAGCACTGCCCAAGCATTCCTGCTGAACATGTACCACTACAACCACTGCTCTTTCTTTCCTTTAGGTTTCTCATTAAGCAGTACATGTAGTTAGTATCCATGAATTGCATTTTCGGGAGTGTAAAGGGAAGGTCATAAAATGCACATTACAAAAATGGATAATACAAATTGGAATGAATGAATTATTAAGTTAAAAAAAAGAGAACTCAAAGTTTCGGGGTAGGGAGATGGGGCAAATATGAGAGGAGTTAAGGAAAAAAGTTTTGAAACATAAATGGTCAAAATGCACTGCATTAAATTAACAGAGTTAATAAAAATATTCTTTTAGGCTGGACATGGTGTCATATACCCTTAATCCCAGCACTTGGAAGGTAGAGAGGTAGGTGAATCTCTATGAGTTCGAGACCATCCCAGTCTACATAGCAAGTTCCAAGCCAGCCAGAGCTACATAGTGAAACCTTGTCTCAAAAGCAAAAATAAAATATTTTAAATAACAATAAAACATTAAAAGGGGGTAATGGGTTACACCACTGAAAATCATCTGTCTACAATAAGCAATTCCCTAGCTCTCATCCCAAGAAAGAGAAACAAAACATTTCCAAGTCAACCATAAAACTTGACTAACTATAATACTTAGCCTTTGATGTCTAAATAACTAAACTGCAATAAAAAAAAAAGAAGGGGCAAAAAGTCAGACCAGGAATGCTGCTAGCAGAAGAGAACAAACCTCCAAAGCCCCTGGATCTGTCAGAACCCCACACTGCTTCCATTTGTGCTAGGAGCCAGAGCTTCTAAATAGAAGGTAGTACAAGCAGACACAATACAATAAAAGGTATTAAAATCTTCAAAACCCTCAAAATGCATCATTGCTGCCAATTATAAGAATCACTTCAACTTAATTTCAAAAACACCCCCCCTCTATAGAAGGCCCCTTTTTATATTTCAAAGAATATTACATTAAGGTACTAACTCACCTTCCAGCCATAATATCACTCTCTCTTATTGCTACACCACATTTCACAGACACTTCTCATCCACGAGGCACACTAATTCAGGTTAATTTTATTGTATTTTGGTGCTATCTCACATTTGTGTGCAATTACCTTTATCATTTTATTGCCCGGACAGAAAGTAATCAGAACAATTATTTGAAAATGGAGGTTTATAAATTCTAAATCACAGCTGCTGGCATCTTTGATAAAGCAGCAGCTTCATCTCTGGAAGTGGCAGGGATATCAGATAAATCATACATCAGTCAAGTGCAGCTGACCCCCAAGTGCATTGCAGAATATCACTAGCGCTTCCAGAGAGACTTTCCTGCCTCATCCATCATTCTTCATAATACTAAAATAGCTACACACCTGAAAAACCGAAGCCGGAGGATAATAAAATAAAGAAGAAAAAAACAAGTATTGTGGGCAAAGCCATTAACTGCTCTCCTTTCTAGACTGTAAGGCAGGAATTGCAAACTGGACTGTGCACATAAACACAATTCCACAGTAACTCTAAATATCTGTATTCATATTCTTCCACTCTGTTCTAAATACAAATGAAATGTGGAGGAGAGTCATAAAAAGCAAAGGAGAGTCTCTCAACTGCATGCACTTTCCACTGTGTGGAGTGGCTGTTATTCAACTCAGCCGTGGCTCTCACATCCACAGGACCACTGCATCCTGACATCTGGGTCTCTAGTTATTGTTTCACCTTAAAATCATTGCTAGAAAACAGAATGAAAACTCCTTTTGGAAGACAAGAGTAAAGGGAAAGGTTAGGATTCATAGTGTTCCCCTGTATGGTCCATCACAAGTTCAAGGACAGTCTGGGATACACGGTAAGTCCCAGGGCAGACAGAGCTACACAGCAGAACTGTCTCAAAACATGCAAACAAAATAAAATAAAAGAAGAAACGGCTGGATCCCCATGTGTGTTTCCCCCAAGGTTAATTATGCAACAGGAGGTGTAGTGGTTTAGGAAACTCCACTCCTCTTGATCACCCATTGTCCCCTAGGACCCCCACAGCAGATTTCCTTCAGGAAGGAAGAATGACAGACAAGGCTGCTAGCACACACTATCCACACCTTGCATTAACTCACTTTTATAAGGCAGGATGAAATAACTGTGCGACTGCTTCCTTTTTTTTGTCTCTTCTGTACCCATAGGCAGGCAACCTCTTGCCACTGGGTCATCTTAGGTTGGGGACATGCCGTCCGCCCATGACGGCTGAGTCCAGGCTTTCTGTGCACTATCTTATTGAACCTCTCAGATCTCACCTAATCCAGATCAGAGTCTCTGCAGGAGAGAAGCAGAGTGGTCAAGGGACTTATCCACGAACAAGCACAGAATGGCAGGCGAGTGGCCCAAGTTGAATCAACACACTCATGCCAGGACTTTGGCCAGCACTCCACTCCAGGCTGAGTAGAAGGGGGTGGGGTTCTCCACAGTAACAAATGCCAATGCAAACCATGGGGTTTTGGATTAACTTCCAGAGTAGGGGTTTTATGTAGTGTCTTTGAAACACAGACTGAACTCCATCTTATCACAAGACTAAAGGGTAGGCAAAAGCTTAGAATCAGATCACCCTGCCCTTGTCAAAGTTGGGCAGTAAGATGCCCAACTCAAGGTGTTGCTGTCACTGGTCTTCCAGTATGAAATCAAGTAGGCCTAAGCAGATGGGTGAGTACTTCCTTCCAGGTCAACCAGGACAATGGTGCTAGAAGCTCCAAGTTCCTCTGCAGTTGAACCACTGTGGGGTGAGGAGGAGGCTGAGCATCCTCAGACCTGGAGTGAGTATGGACCTCACATGAGCACACTATCACTGGCCAACCTGTGCGTCAAGCCGAAGAGCCCCAATTATTTATCCAGAAGTTAAATAGAAACATGAGAAATAAAGAATAGAAAGAGAAGGACCCATTGGATGCTCGTGAACTTAAATAAAGTCAAGAGGCAGATAAAGAGGAGCAACTACTGTGAAAACAAAACAGAACACATTGTCCCAATGAAGTGGTTGTAGATCTATGATATGGCAAAGTTCTAGAAGGACACCCCCACAAGGCACCCACAATCAGGGCAAACAGACCTGCCAGTTCCCAAAGGAGTAAAATGTATGTTCACACTTTGAAAGTGATTAGTAGCCAGACAATGGTGGCGCACGCCTTTAATCCCAGCACTCGGGAGGCAGAGGCAGGCGGATCCCTGTGAGTTGGAGACCACCTTGATGTACAAGAGCTAGTTCCAGGACAGGTTCCAAAGCCACAGAGAAACCCTGTCTCAAAAAAAAACAAAAAAAAAGAAAAAAAAAGAAGAAGAAGAAAGTGATTAGTTACAGCCATCTTTTTGGAGACACTGGCTAACCTCCAGCCAAGAGAAGGCAAAGGAGCTGTCTCCTACTAGAGGCAAGGTGCACGTGAGGCAATTCAGAGGACAAGCCTTGAAAGGGGGCAGCAATACTGGGCCCAGGAGTGTCAGGAAACATACCCTAAGCTGCATGGCTGCTTCAAGTGCAGGCATGATAAACCACCCAGCCAGCCTCTACTGAGAGAAGAAAAAGAAGACTCTGTCTGCAAAGCACCTAGCCTCAAGAGTTAACATAGAGTCTCTTTCTGTACCTCACAGTTCAGCCACCAGGAAGTAAATGACCCAAAGTCATTTACTAAATCTACGTATAACCCAGATATTATTCAAGCCTCCTGGGTCTCAAATGCTGTGAAAAACTGTCAGTGAATCTGGAACTGAGCTAATCAGAGCCACCAAACTATTTGGGTGGGGTTAATACAAATTCTGACGCATCCCACAGCTAGCACTTTGAGCATTACTGAGTTGTTTGCTACAACAATGCACCCAGAGAGGCGACAGAATCCAACCAGCACAGAGCAGTTGAATAAGTTGCCTAAGATCATATTTTTACTAAGGTGGGAAAAGCCAGAACTCCAGCATGAGACAGGCCACCTCACTACCCTGCTCCCTAGTCACCTGGAGACATCCTTAGACAGGTCCCATGGCCGATATGGCTTACCAGACTCCACCAAAGTACCACTCTGAGTAGGAAGGCAGTCAACTCCAAACTAGGAAAATGGGGTTCTTTTGAGCAAATGTGCCATTGGGAATTCCCACATGGTTGGCAGGGTTTCAAAACCCCAACCCTGAGACGAGAGAGAGGTAAAATGCTTCTGCAAAGAATAACAACCTGAGTTCAGATCCCCAGAACCCACATAATAAAACAAGATACAGTGGTGTGCATTTTAAACCCAGAGTTCCTGGGATAAGATGGTGGTGGGGGCAAGACTGGAGCACTTCCTGGAAGCTGACGAGCCAGCTAGCCCAATACCATAGAGTAGCTATGGGAATGAGAGAGATCCTGCCTGGAGCAAGGTGGAAGAAGAGAAGTGACACCTGAAAATCATCCTCGGACCTCCAAACACGCACCATGACATGAGTGTGACCCCGTGCCTGTGCCTGTGCACGTACACACACACACACACACACACACTCAAAATGTATTCACAAAAAAAATTTAAATGCTAAAACCTGAATCCTTGTCCTTTTTCCAGCCCCAAGAGTTGTAATATTGGCCCATTCTTAAAAGGTTTGTGCCAAAAAAGAGGGCAAGAAAAATGAAGCTATGCTTCAGAAAGAATGAATTAGGGAATACCTAACCTATTAATATACAATAAGTGAATTTTCAGGACAATTAACTCCAAATTATTTTTCAACTGTTTCCAGAAGCAAGATCTAGTCATTTCATAAGTGTTCCCACTGATGTGCAATGTCCAATGGATGACGAGTGGTAAGAGCTGTGTGTCAGTCCTCAGCTACCAGCAAACTCAGCCAAGTTAAGCCTTTAGGGAGCCCAGGTCTGCAGGGTAAGCTTCTACCTGATACACACCGACCTGGCCACACACTTTAAAACGTCTCACCATGAATGTCACACAGCATGGACCCCACAGACAGAGTTTCTGCCAACTAAACGATAGCCAGGTCTTTAAAGGGGTTTGTGTTCATCTAATGCATTTTCAATATTACTACTTGTGACAAAGGGAATGAACAGAGACTCCTGAGGAGGTAAAAAGGCACAAATTCTACAGGTTCCGGGATTAAAGGAAAATAAAAGAACTTAAGAGAAAAGCCCTAACTTAAAGAATGCAATGGAAAGGAATGATTGATTTTTCAAGTAAAATAACGAAGGACTTTTGTGTGGCTGTGTGGCTATGGGAGAGGTAAGCTCGTCAGCAGGTACATCTATTTAGAAACACACCATCTATTTTACAACAGAAGGGTTTGGTTTTCTGGTCAGTCTAGTCCAAACATCAACAGAGGCATCTTTGAGACTGAAGTCTTTCCAATCAACGAGCCCAGGAAGTGCTCAGCTACCAAAGCATTTTTATCTGCCAGGCTACCTGTAGCTAGTGACCAGAACACAGTGATTTCCTCATCACTGAAAGAAGTTGCTGCTACCTAAGCATACTGAAGGGCATCAGAACCACGTTTCTCACCTGGAGAAGGAAAAACAGACAGGAAGGGCATTAGAACTGGAGGCACTGGGATGAACCCGTGGTGGCTATCACTGAGTGCAGAGGGCAGATGCAGAAACAAAGGCTGCCTTGTGGCCATGCACAGGTCCTTCAGTAGGCACATCCCTGTCCACTGAAGAGGGCTAGGGACATGAACATATCGGTAGTGGCCAGTACATCTCCACCCAGATCTTCATTTCCAAATGTCATTCTCTTCTGAAAGGAATCAAGGACAGGAGTGTAGAAAAGTGAAAGCAGAAAATTCTAGAAGTACGGGTAGGTCCCAAAGACATAGGAACCAATCTCAAGAATCTCCCCAGGGAAAAAAAGTGGGCATCATTTAAATAACAATGCAAGGATTGGTGGCATTGGGCAGGCTGCCATAAGGAAATTTCCACAACTCATACTAGGTAAATAATTTGTTAAATAAATAGAAAAGATTGTGGCTCTTCTTAAGAACATATTCAACAGTAAATGAAGAGGGAAAGGAAGAAATATAAGCAATTCAAATAGCAGTAACTGCTGCAAGAAGTGCCATGGTGGCCAAGATTAGCGGGTGAGCTCCTGTGGGGCAAGAGGGGTTGGGACCATCTCAAAATGTTCCTTGAAAGACACTAGTTAGACACCCAGAGAAAATCATGACTGAATAGCCAAAGGGAGGAAGCAGTTAGAGGGCTGCATAGATGACTCTGTGGGTAAAGAGCTTGCTGCATAAGCATGAAGACCTGGGTTTGGATCCCCAGCATCCCTGTATAATCCAGATGTGATGGGATGGAAGCCTAAGTCCAGTGCCAGGGACAGAAACAGGCAGATCCCAAGGTCTTGCTGGTGAATCCATATAGGTAAAACAGCAAATTCCAGGTTCAGTTAGAGACTGAGACTGTAGGGAAGGAGAGAGGAAGACTCTGGGTATAAACTACTGACCTCATGCACATGTGCAGATAGATGTATCTGCAAGCACATATACACACACAGGAATATACAACACACACACACACACACACACACACACACACACACACACACACACACACACACACACAGTCTAGTTTGGGGGTTTTGTTGTTTGGATGTATTTTGTTTGTGAGACAGGGTCTCATTCTGTAGCCCTGTAGCCCTGGCTGGTCTGGAACTCACTCTGTAAACCAAACTGGCTTTGAACTCACAGAGACCAACCTCTCTCCCCCTACCACCACCTGATCTAAGGCACATTTTATTTATTTATTTTTTAAACAAAGAGGCATGCTAGGTTTCTCTTACCCAAAGTATCAAGGTGACCAGTAGCTGTAACCATCGGATGAACACATGCACCTTGTGATGGTGAGTTTCTGAAGGCATTGTACCCAAGCTGCACAACCCATCTAAACAGGACACACTGGTTAACCTCGGTGATGGTTGAGGCAAAATAAATAGACAATTAAATAAATAGCCCACTAGAGCTCTTCAACAAGGTCCAGATTGTGGAAAAAGCAGAAGCTGCATGAGCCAGGAATCTCAGCTCATTTAGTAGGCTAAGGCACGGACCTCGGATAAGGATGCTTCATAAATAACAAGAATTTACTCTCGATGCTAGAAGGCTAAGTCAAAGATTACACTCGGAGAGTGGATGTCCGTCAAAAACTCACATCCTGGCTTGTGGTTGGCACATACTCCTGGAGTCCTGAACAGTACAGGGAATAACCAGCTCTCTTGAGTCCATTTTATTAGCACTATCCCTTCCATGGCACTCCACCCCTGATTCTAATAATAACATCACCCTTCCAAAGGCCCCACCTTCTGACGGCTGTGACAGTGGGGCGAAGATTTTAACACAGGAGTTTGGGGTGGGGTGGGGTCAAACAATCATAGGAAAGGAAACAGAAGAAGCCACCCTGGCAGCAACTTCTCAGGTCACCTAAGAAGCTGACTGGTGGGAGAGCTAAAGTGGAGACTTTCTACATGATAGGTGCAACCTTCCTGAAAGTTCCAAACTATCTTGAGATACAAGGGATTTAAAAAGAAGAGAAAAAGGAAGGAAGGAAAATGAAAACAGATAAAGAGGGAAAAAATCTTGCAGCATCCATTCTAACCCTAAGACCTGGTTATGCAGAAGCAGAAAGGGAGACAGGAGATAGATATAAGAAAATGCAGGGCTCCTCTAGACCCCTCACTGTCTGGCAGAGGATGGAGCTAGGTATCAACTGTCAGGGAGAACTGCTGAAGCCCCAAGGTTGCAGGCATGCAGGGCGACCACCCTGCATATTGCTTCTGAAACAGGTCGTGTAGAGTTGGGGGCGTAAGCTGTGGCTGGGAAATAAAAAGGTTAAACAGATCATAAATTAAGATTAGTGTCAGCTGGCCAGCGCCTTTAGATCTCATTATAAATTACATCAAGAAACTCGGCTCCCCATTACCTTCAGAAACCAATCCCATTATCTGCTCCATAGCATCCAACCCAAAAGGCTTCTCGTGCAAAAAGAAGGAAAAAAAAAAAGAAAAAAAATCTGAATACAGCAAGACCCCTTTCACAGTTTAACAATTAAGGGGAAAAGGTGACGCTTACATACATTTTTTAAAAACTCTCAACATTACCTCCACCTTCTCTCTGGATTTTCCCAGAAATACCTAGGCCAGGTATGGTTTCTCACTCCAGCTTCAGAGACTGCCCATCTGCACAAGCTGAGGGAACAGGACCTGAGGAGATTCTGTTCCAGCTGTGCCCACCCCAAGCAGGTTCTGGGTCGGGGCATGGAGACCAGATGGGAATCCTGGGCAGACGGCAGCTAGTATTTTATTTAGACATTTTTATAAGGAAGCCAGAGGTTGCAAGCACCGTGAGGATAGCTATACAAATTCTGATTTTACTAAAATGTTATGTCCCTTGAGTCGAGGTATTAATCTTGTTATGAAAGTAGTCCTCTTCTTGCTGGCCATTCATTAAACTTTCATAAATTTTAAAATGTACTTATTTTTATTGGATCCTATGGAAAAGGCAAATAGAAAGCACAGGGCATGGAGGCAGGAGGCCAGTCGGCTTTGGAGGGGCAGGCTGCAAGAAGAAGGGCTTATAACCAAAATTCCCAGTATTGGGATTTCCTTAACTGCTCCTGAAATAGTTTCCAGGATGTAATAGTGTTTGATTTCAAAAACAGACTCTACTCTCTGTTTTCTTTGTTTAAGAATGAGAATAAATGAAAAGAAAAAAGACTCCAAACAGCAAATATGGAAGCTGCCCAGTGCTGTGTTCTCTGAACACAACTGTGTGCATGGGGAGAGCTTCAGTGCCTGCTCCCAGCCCACACGGGACCAGGAAAGCCTAAGGCTATATCAATCTTGTCATCCAAGAATCATCATCCTCAGCCCACTGGACACTGTGGAGGACACAGAGCTCATGCCTACGGATGCTCTGGGAATGGCCTGGCATTTTCTGCTGCTGACCCGATACGGGGATATTTCTGCAGGAACTTACATGGCATGAAGTGCTGGTGTCATTTCAGATGTATGAAGGAAGAAGCTGTGGGAAGAGATAAGCCCACCACAGGCCAAATTCCAGATGCATTTGACAGGGGAAGCATGCCTGTGTCACTGTTCCTCAAACTGCCTGTGTGACATCAAGTAAGGCTGATTATATAAGTGGTTGCAGAATTTTGGAGTTGGACCTTTCATGAGAGTTCTGCTTCTCTACAAGCAGACACGAATGGAAAAGCTCAGGAGCCCACATATGTCACGGCCAGCAGATGAAACATGCAGGCTGTCTCTTACCACTTAGCCTGTAAAAGCTTCGGCTCCATGGGGGGAAAAAAAGCACTGTACTTTAATAAGCACTCTATTTAACAAATAAAACCAAACACCTAATTACCAAGTGACTATTTATAGTTTCTAAAATAACTTAACCCAGTTTTACAAAGCAGATATTTTAAGACTAAAAGAAAAATCTTTGTCAATGGCAGCATCGAGTACCACACTGATTCTGCCTACACTCAGAGGATCCTGGGATCTGGACTCGCAAGTATCTTCCTCCTACCACACAGAAACCAGTCTCTTTTACGAACAATAACTTATAAAGAAAAGCAGGATCATCACATTCAATTATTTTTGACACAAAACCCAGTTCAAGGGACACCACAAAGCCAAGTGTGTGCCAGGTCTGTGACATCTTCATTGTTTTAAGCGTTTGTAACACAAGCTATCATCAATACCCCCCCCCTTTTTCTCTTCAGCCTGTATTACAGTGCTGGTGTCCTGTTGGGAGAAAATTCACCTCCTTGTGGGCTGCCCTGGGTTACAGTTCCTAGTGAGGTAGCAGAGGGGAAAGCAAGGATCCTGTGACTACACAGAAAGAGCCTCCTGGTGCTCAGAGAAATCCTGACTAAAATGAATAATAAATACAAATAAGCATACACACACACACACACACACACACACACACACTTGTCAAAATATGAATAGGCTGGAGATGAGATACCACCCAATACAGAAGTATTACATTGTCCAACACAGCTGCTATTATCCACTTGTGGCTTCTCAAATTTAAATTAATAACAATGCAATGAAACTGAAAATCTGACTTCTGGCTTGCACAAGTCACACAGCAAGCACCCAAAGGTCACAGTGATACCTGACTACTGCATACACAGCACAGTTCATTCCTATTATGCTCCTTAGAAAGCCCTAACCAACCATGTCACTATACCTATGAAGGAAACTGAGATCCAGGAGGTCATGAATCCAGAACCCACTTTCTGCCATGGAGAAAGTGGCTGGCCACCAAGAATACGGTGCAACTTGGGTCCATACAGCTAGAGACCCATCTGACCTGCACTGAGTCAGGACCTCATACATACACCCCATTCACCCCACCTGACTAACACAGGTCTCCAATTGAGACACGATGGGAAAAGGGAAAAGGCTGCTACATTCCTAGAGTTCTAAATGGCATGGCTGGTGTGGAACAAGATGTAGAATGTAGTGAGGAATTGCTTGACATGAGGAACAGAGAGAATGCTCTTTCAGCAGAGCCAAGTTCTTTTGCCAGCACTCACTTCAGGTAGCTCACATCAGTAGCTCAGAGCATCCAACTTCAGAAGACCTAACGCCCTCTTCGGGTCTTTGCAGGTACTGCACAAATCACACACACACACACACGCACACGCACACACACACACGCACATGCTTTGAGCTTGTTCTCCAGAACACACATGATGGAAGAAGAGAAACAACTACCTTAAGTACTCCCCTGACATCCACACCTGTGCCACTGCATGTGGGGCACCTCTCACCCACCCATATACAATAAATAAATAAATATAAATAAAATATTACAAAACTAAATTCTCAACTTGAGATGTCAGAGACCCTCCTCATCTATTTAGTTATAAAAGCATCCCATATTATATCTTGACAATGTTCCCTTCGAAATCCAGGTGCTGTCAATTTGATGCTAGCAGAAGAGTCCTTTTAAGAGGGATAAATCCAGGAAGTCTTGTGGATGCAATTAAGATCCTTATGAAAGAGGCTTTCTGTGTCTTACCCTTCCATGTCCTGCCACATGAGGACACAGCTGTCCCCTCTCCAGAGGATGCAACCTACACTAGACAACTGAGCAAACCACTGCCATACCCTAAACTCCCTGCCTGTATAGGAAATAAACTGTTATTCTTCATTGTTTGCTTGGTCTTCAGTGTTCCATTACAGCAGCACAAAACAGACTACACACCATATTAAACACCACTGGGATCACGTGTTAATTATTTTTTTATTTCGTGTGTATGTGTGTGTGTGTGTGTGTGTGTGTGGGTGGGGGGGGTGGGTAGGGCCCACAGAGGACAGAAGAGGATACTAGCTGGAGCTACAGGTAGTTATGAACCATTGGATGTGGATTCTGAGAACTGAATTCTAGTCCTCTACAAGAACAGAAAGCACTTTTAACTGCTGAGTCATTTCTCCAACCCTGTCATAAGTTAATTCTTTGTGAAATTCCCCCCAAACACCTAACAGTATGTCATAGTTACTTTTTTATTGCTATAAAGAGACACCAATGACCAAGGCAATTTTTATAAAGGAAAACATTTAACTGAGGGCATACAATTTCAGAGGGTTAGTCCATTATCATCATGGCAGGAAACAGGCATGGTACTAGAGCAGTAGCTATATATACATCCTGATCCTCAGGCAGCAAGCACAGACAGACAGACAGACAGACAGACAGACAGACAGACAGACAGACAGACAGACAGACAGACAGACAGACAGAGATACTGGCTGGCATGGTATACAGAAATCTTTAAACCCCAGTCACAATGGCACACTTCCTCCAACAAGGCCAAACCTCCTAATTCTTCCAAACAGTCCACCAACTGGGAACCAAACACTCAAAGAGATGAGTCTATCAGGTTATTCTTATTCAAACCAACACAGAGTAGAAGAGTGTTAAGTCTTTAACATCTAAAACACACAGAGTTAGGTAACACAGATGACCTCTTACCATTGTGAGTTGAGGTGCTAGGCTGCTTTGAATGAAAACCGTACCCCCACAGTCTTGAGCATCAGAACACTCTGTCCCCAGTTGGTGACACTATTTAGGAGACTGAGAAGGTGCTGTGGCCTTGTTGGAGGAAGTATGTCAATAGGGTAGAGTTTGAGAGTTTAAAGACCAAAGCCATTTCAAGTTCATTCTTTGCTTCCTGCTTGTGCTTTCAAATATGAACTCTCAGCTTGCTGTTCAAGCTGCCATGTGGGCCTGCTGCCAAAATTCCTCACAGTGATGGTAATGAACTCTTATATCTCTGGAACCATAACAAAAATCAATCCTCTCTATGTGAGTTGCCTTGGACATGGTATTTTATCACATTAAAAAAGAAACTAATATAAGTTAGTACTGGAGAGTTGGCTAGTATAGTGAAGAACATATAGCAGGAATGCGGAAGGCTTTGGAACCTTGGACCAGAAAAGTGGTAGGCCACTGTAAGAAGAGCTTAATGGGCCATCCTAACAGGAGGTTGAAAGACAATAGTGCTGACAGTGACAGCAAGGAGGACTGTGAAGAGCTAGCTCAAGGGGTTTCACAGCAACTAGCATTTGACCTAAAGACCATCTTCATGATATTTTACCCAAGAATCTGGCTGCTTTCTGACTTTTCCTTAGAATCTGCCTGAAGCTAAATTTGACAGAAGAGATTTCAAGATAGCCTAATACTGACTCTGTCACTTGGTTGCTAGTTGTCTTAGTTAGGACTTCTATTGCTGTGAAGAGACACCATGACCACGGCAACTCTTACAAAGGAAAACATTTAATTAGGGTGGCTTACATTTTCAGAGGTTTAGTCCATTATCATCATGGTGGGACACGATGGCATGCAGGCAGACATGGTGCCAGGGAGTTCTACATTTTCATGTAGAAGGATCTGAGTTCTACATCTTGATCCACAGGCAATAGGAAGTAAGTTTTGAACCACACCGAGTGTAGCTTGAGCAAAGGAGACCTCAAAGTTCACTCCCTTCTTCCAACAAGGCCACACCTACCCCAACAAAGCCATACCTCCTAATAGTACCTTCCCTTTAGGGGCTATTTTCTTTCAAACCACCACATTCCACTCCCAACCCCCAAGGGCTTGTAGCTGTATCATAATGCAAAAATGCATTCAATCCAACTTCAAAAGTCCCATTATCTGTAACAGTCTCAAACTTAAAGTCTAAAGTTCAAAGTTAACTTCTGAGATTCGTGCAACCTCTTAACTGTAATCCCCTATAAAATCAAAATCAAAAAGCAGATCACATGCTCAAACATATAATCACAGGATCATTCCAAAAGATAGGGAAGAGAGCATAGTGAGGAAAACTGGATCAAAGCAAGACCAAAAAAACAGCTCTGCAAACTCCAAACTCTGCATCTCCATGTTTGCTGTCAAAACTCTTATCAGATCTCCAACTCTTTTCATCTTTATTGATTGCAACATACTTCTTTCTCTTGGTCGAGTTCCACTACATTAGGAGCTCTCCTCAGCGGGTATCCCACGGCTCCAGCATCTCCAACATCTTGAGGTCTCTAAGGCAGTCCAAGCTTTCTCTTTACAGCTTCACACAATGGTCTCTCTAAGCTTCCATGCGAGACATCCCTGACACGTGCCTGGCCTGAGTGGCCTTTCTTAGTCATGGAGGAAGATTCCATAACCCCTTTCTTCTATCCTTGACTCGAAAGTCAGAACCACAAGTTTGAAGCTGCTAAGTTCTGCTGCTTGTTGGACCTGGAACATGGCCCCCTAGTTCAATCACATCTTCACCAGCTTTCTGTTTTCAGTGGTTTCCTTTGCTGTCTAAGCTTGGCTATCCTGAAACTGGATCTGTAGACCAGGATGGCCTCAAACCCAGAGATGAACCAGCCTCTGGCTTCTGAGTGCTGGGATTAGAGCACCAACACACCTGGCTCTAAGCTTTTCTTTAATTCCTTTTCACATGTTGAAAACTTAGCTTGGTGGAATCTTGCTCTGAGGTCACCATTCCTTTCGTCAATTTCTTAGTCCGTTTATTTCCTTGAACACAGGACTTAGCCTCATTCCACTTCCTGGTGCTCTTTTTTCTCCTCAAATTATACATTTTGAATTTTTCCTTGCCTGGCTTGCTCCTTTTCATTATAAATCTCCGTTAGAGTTACCACTAATAACCACACAACAGTGTCTATACTGGGCTATTTTGAGATTTCTTCTGCCAACAAAATTAATCCAAAACTCATCACTTTAGCATCAAGCAAACTCTTTCGACAAGGGCAAAATGTAGCCACATTCTTCACCAAAGTATCACAAGAATGGTCTATAGGCCACATACTAATATTCTTCTCCTCTGAAATTTCTTGAGCCAGCTCCCCACAGTTCAAATCACCCTCAAAACCGCTGGCTTCCACACTTCTATTAGTGTGGCCCATTAAACAGCACATAAACCTTTCAACTGGTTTTCTAATTCACAGCCACAAAGTCCACATTCCTCCAAACAAAAACATGGTAAGACCAATCACAATACCCCAGTCCCTGGTACCAACTTCTGTATTACTTGGGGTTTCTATTGTCATGAAGAGACATCATGACCACAGCAACTCTTATAAAGGAAAACATCAAATTGAGATGACTTACAGTTTCAGAGGTTTAGTCCATTATCATCATGGTAGGACATGGCAGTGTACAGGCAGACATGGTGCTGGAGAAGGAGCTGAGAGTACTACATCTGATTCCACGGGAAACAGGAAATGAACTATGTAGTACAACACTGAGTGTAGCTTGAGCAAAAAGACCTCAAAGCCCACCCCCACAGTGACACACTTCCTCCAACAAGGCCACATCTACTCCAACAAAGCTACAGATAATAGTGCCACTCCTTTTGGGGGCCATTTTCTTTCAATCCACCACACAAGTAATCACTCTAATCAGGCCTACAATGAAAAAGAGCAAGTAAGAGCAGAAAGAAATACAGAATTACCGTTTGAAAAGAAAAAGGACACTGAGAAGCTTAATGCTACAACCAAGGCTTGCGCTGGAGGAGAGGCTGCATTTGTTAGTAGATTAGCACCATTAAGGAAAGACCTGAGTTTTACTGAGACAAAAGGAAGGGAGTCTACAGGGTAAGATCCCATCCATTAAGCTACCAGTCTGTGAAAGGGAAAGGCCTAAGGACTTTTCTGATCCTACACAGCAACAGCAAACAAATGCTATTGCAAATGTGGTTCAAAGGCCACAGGGTCCAAATCCCAAGCTGCCACCTAAACTTGGCAATGTTGTCCACATGGTTCTGGCTTTGGAATCATGAAGAATGTACGAGGAAAGGGGACATGGAATCTTCCTCTGCAATTTCAGAGAGTTTCAGGGGAATCTGTGCCTGAAGGTCCCGAGGGGGCAAGAGGCTCTGATAGGTCATTGCATGAAGCTGTGAAAATGAAGCCTGGGTTGCAGCAGAGGCCCCACAATGTTGGAGATGCTAGAACTGTGACTGATGGGACACCAGGTCCCAGGTGATGGCATCCACCTGCTCAAGTATCCATGGACACTGGCCTGAACCTACCTAGGAATTGATTTTAATATTACTTTTCATACTCTTCTAGATTTTGTCTATATTTAACTTATGGTAGCTTTGGACAAAAGTGTATCAATGCATTTCTTTTGGAGAAAACTGGATTAAGGAATTCTAATATACCAGATATTGAACACATAACAATTTTTAAATTCACGCTGACCTCTCTTGCAAGCAGAAACAATTTAGGGAAGGACAAGGAGAGGGAGCCCAATTGAGGGAATAGGAGCACAGTGTGGCCTTGACAAGTGATGGCTGCATTTATACCATCCACAAACAGACTGTGGACCTCCCCTTATTATACCAGAGAGGTAGCGCAGGTCCCCTGCTCAGTGGAAGGACATGGGTTCAGTATTGCTGCAGTCACTACAGGCACCCAAATGCCTATAAGGACATGAAAGTATACTTGACCAAAGTCTTCAGGAGTCTCAAACACAAAGCTGACGAGACTCAATCCAGATGAGTTTAGTCAAGTCTCAGACCAACAGATACCAGACTGTCATGTAAGGCAGGTACAATAAAATTACAGACAGGTTGGAGCCCATGAGGAATGTAGGGTTTCAGATAGTTAAAGGTACCAACATAAAATAGGAAATAACTGTTTATGAAGTACGTAAACAAACAAAAGTTAATGATGGGAAAAAGAATGAGCAGGGAGCAACAGGAAATCAAAACTGCTCACAGTAAGGACTTGGATTTCCACTCTATACCACAGATGAAAATTAATTCCAAATGGTGTATGTACTTGAATATGAAGAGGAAAATTGATATTTCTACAAGAGAATATAGAGCAGCATTTTTATGGGGAAAGGGGATGGGAATTTTGAAATAAGACACAGAATATGCAAGTTTTAAAGAAAAAGTCCAAAGTCAATTACATGTAACTATATTAAAACTAGGAAACATTATCCACCAGAAGTCACCGTCAAGAAAGTGACAAAGTAAACTATGAGCTAGGGGTCACTGACAATGAATTAGACTCCAGAATATACAAAATATCCCTACAAATGAGTAAGTAAAAGAGAAGTAATTAGAGTAAGGGCAAAAGGAGTATGAATAGGAGATAGGGACATAACTACATCAGCAGAGTGCCTATCTAGCATTCCTGGAGCCATAGATTCTATCTCTAGCACCCATTAAACCCAGGTGTGGCAGCATTATGTATGCAATCCCAGCATTTGAGATTAAAAGCAGGAACAGAAGAAGTTTAGGTTCATCCTTGGCTCCATGGCCAACCTGGGTGTGAACAAGCATTTCACAGAAGCAATGGTGAGTAGCAATGTGGAAAGATATTCAGCCTTGATGATCCAAAAAAATGTAAGCAAGATCACACTGAGGTATGTACCACTTCCCACACAGATCACAGAGATCTTACTTGCCACACAGTAGGCCAGCAACCATCCACAGTAGGGTAACTCCAAGACTGAATCACTTGTGGGGCTCTCATCATTAGCTGTTTTCACAAAGCCATAACTGTCAGAGCTACTGACAGGCCAACAAGTCTGCCTGAGCACACACAGAAGAGAAACTGTTCCACTTGTGTGCTGGGTCATCATCACTGTGGAGCCCAGAAAAACCTGGGATGGGTCCAAATGCCTGCTAACAGGGAACAAAGCAGGATGTCATCAAACCACATGACAGTCACAGAGGGCAGTGTCACGGTGGGCAGCACACAGAATACTGGCCAAATGCAGCTCTGGATGAAGTTCAGAAAGCCAGAGAGAAGAACAAGTCTCTGGTCCTTGCAGGCAACACAGAGCTCTTGTCATTGCTTACAGACAAACAGCTTTCAGAGAAGTGACATCATCAGGGTGGGGCCAGGCAGGACAGGAAGTAGAGACTGCCTCACAGGACAGGCCCTGTGCAGGCCTCCAGCCAATGTCTTAGAATTTACATGATCTTGTGCTTTCTCTAGCATGCCTGAGAAAATGTGTAATCTTAAAAAATGGTGAAAAAAAGGCAAAGGAGGGAGATGAAATGAAGAAAGAAACAAAAATAATGGAGTAAAGCAGTTCAGGGGGTGGGGAGAGGCCACATTCACGAAGACAGCAATGTCAAATTCTATGAAAAGAGCAGTTTCTGGGACCTAGAACTAAGATATTCTCATTCCCTCATCCTTTCTCCTCTCTCTCTCCATACACACACACACGCACATGCACACGCACGCACGCACACACGCACGCACGCACGCATGCACACTACATATACAATATAAACTTCACATGTAATCCAAAACCTTATAAGGAACATTCTCCCTTTACTTCCATAGCAACCAGATATACAAGGTCACAGGCATTGATATCTAATGAGTCATGCTCAGAAAGCTGATCACCCAAGTGTGGTAACACAAGCCTAGAACCTCAGCCATGGGGGTTAAGGGCAGGAAGACAGTAAGTTCAAAGCCTGGCTGAGCTATACAGCGAAGTAGTAAGAAGCTGAGAGGAGAGGAGGGGGAAGAAAGGGAGGGAAGCAGAAAATCTCCACCCCAAGGAAGCAATCTAAAGCTCACAAGGCAGTACTACTTATATTCTTTAAAAAAAAAAAAATACTGGTTTATATACGTGTGTGTGTGTGTGTGTGTGTGTGTGTGTGTGTGTGTGTGTGTGTGTGTGTGTGTATGCACCAGCACACACATGCATAGCGGGGGTACATTTGTGCCATGGGAATAACTGCAGAGGTCACAAGACAACTTGCAGGAGTTTGTTCTCTCCTTCTACCATCTGAGTTCCAGGGACTCAACTCAGCAGGCTTCATGGCATGCACCTTTACTTGCTGAGGCATTTGTTAACCTATTGCTTGTATTCTTGATGCCCACGGTGACACCATGAGCTCACAGGCAAGCCATCCAAACTGTTGCCCCGACCCTAAACAATCGTATGTTAATCACAATTGTTCATAATTTTCTTAGGTGACTTTGTAGCTGTGTCACCTTGCCAACAGTTCACAGAACCACTTGAGGCAACAGGAACTAGGTCAGCCCTGGGTCTCCTCCCAAGAAGACAGCGATGTCAGAATTGGATAGCACTGGCTCCACTGTTAAGTCAGGAAGATGATGTATGAACTTCTAGAGGCAGAAATACCATGGCCTGTTGAGTTCTCATGGAAACAGCCTGCTCTTCCTAGGCCTGCTCTCCCAGCAGACAACATGAAAAGGGGAAAATAACCGGGAGAGTCAGCCATCATTGTCCTCCCCCCGGGATTAAAAAATGGCTTCATCAGTAAAGCACACATCTGAGGGTGTCTATGATGGTGTATCCAGAGAAGACTGGGTCACTAGAGCTCTGACCTAGTCACTGTTTTAAACCTTTGCTGAAGTCACAATATAATGGCATTATTTGGAGCAGGTGAAAAGCAGGAGGTAGGACATTTGAGGAACTGGGTCACTGGAGGTATGTCCTCAGGTTTTATGTCTTACTCTTGCCCCATCCTCTGCCTGTAGCTTCTCTCTCTGTTTATTGTCTTGAGAAATGGAAGATGCCCGCCACCCATGCTTCCCCAGTCTTGTTACCCTGTCCACGTGCATAGGCCGTAGACTGAACCCTCTGAAACTGTGTGTTACCTCAACGCTTATTATCTTTAAATTGTTCTGTTGGGAGGTTGTCAGAGATGAGACACAGCAGAAAATGTTCCTAGTTTGTGACACTTGAAACTCAACAATGACTAGAAAAGTAATCTAAATTACAGATGAGTTTCTTCCACATTTCGGGTCACACCAAAACCAAGATGGGCTCACCAGACACTTGGTCCTAAATGAGACGTCATCATCAAACCCCAGAAGGCTAAGGGATCCATGTGGAAGAGGAGGAATAAGAGCTAAAGGGAATGACAATAGAGTCTTACAGATACAGCAGGACTGGACAGGAACTCACAGAGACTGTGGCAGCATGCATATGCCTGCACAGTTTCAAGCTAGATGGGGGGCCCCAGCACTGAGATGCGGAAGCAGACAAGGACTGCCACCCCTAATCAAGAAGCTATCTGCAACTGTTACTGGCTAGCACAAGGAAAATCAACTTTGTCAAATGGAGAGCCAATAGGTATATAAACCACACTCTAGGGAAGGCCCCATGCCCAGGAGTAGTTGGCCAATGCAAAACAGACTCCATGGTTTGATGCTGTTGTTGGGTTTTGTGGCCTTTTTGGTTTGTTTTGTTTTGTCTTTGTCTTGGCATTTTGGGGTTTGTTTGTTTGTTGCTGTTTCCTGAGACAGGGTTTCTTTGTGTAGCCCTCGCTGTCCTGGAATTTGCTCACAGAGATCCACCTGCCTCTGCCTCCCAAGAGTGCTGGGATTAAAGAAGTGTACCTCCACCACCTGGATGATTTGGGATTTGTGTGGAGTTTTTTGGTTTTTGTTTTTGTAATAGAGAGAAAGAACATAAAGTTGAGTGGGTAGGGAGAAGGGGAGGAGTTGAGAAAGGGGATAAACATGATCAAAATACATTTTTTAAAAAAAATTTGATTTTAAAAAAGGTGAGGATATGAAGAGCAAAATGCTAAGAGCTCATAGGCTGGTACCAGAGAGGAAGGGGCTGCTCAGGGAGAGCTCCAGTTATCAGCAGAGGATATAGACTGAGAGACTACTTGCAAAGCAGAAAATAGTTCATCTCCTTGCCAACCAGTGTGCAAAGTCCTCATAACACAGAATTCATGGAGAACAGATCTCACAGACATTTCATTGAATATTCAGGTGCAATTTGACTTGTATTGGTGCCTCAGAAAACACATGGTAAACTGCAAAAGCCTAAGTCAAACCATCACAAGTTGGGTATCAATAAGACAATTCATATCATAATGCCATATAAGCACACACATATGTGTACACACACATACATGCACACACATATGAGTATGTGTGTGTGCGCGCGCGCACGTGTGTGCCTGTGCACACGTGCATGTATTTACCTATAAAAGAAAGTCACTGCCCTAACTGTCAGGCTGAAGTATCCTGGATGAAAGCCTATTCCAGACCCACCTAATAATTCTTAAAATTGAACCTTGAAAGGATATAAGTATCTTCATGTGACTTATCTTTATCAGAGCAAAGTCCTTTATAAAAACTAACATTCAAAACCAATGCTGTAAATTGCCCAGGGTCCACTAACACACATAAAAGGAAGTGTGTATAGGATCCACAACCAAGAGAAAAATTACTTAACAGAAAAAATAAATCCATAAAGGTAGGAGGAACAGAAGTAGGACATATAAATGGCACTGACACAGCTATAAAACAAGAAACACACCCGCTGGCTGTGATCAACAGGTTAGATAAGGCAGAGGGAAGGGGGAATGGTGATGATGACCGTTTTTAAACCATCTAAGCCCAAGAAATAATGAGACAGAAAAAGACACACAGATGTCACTAAGATAGGAGCAGAGCCCTGAAGCTTGTCACAGAGACTGTGGTTCTCAGGGCACAGAGGGCAGTGGCATTAACTGCTGAAAAGCCTGACCTCACAGACACCAGAGGCCCAGTGAAAGCCAACAGAACTGCAGCAAGCAAACAACCACACTGCTGAAAACATGCTGTGGACAAATGTGAAATGTGGGAGAAAGGAAGGCACAAAGATAAATCCCACACTGAGCGACAGGGCAAGATGAAGAGTGACTGCAAACTGACCATCTGAAACTATGTCAGGCAGGGTATAGTGGGTATCGTCCCAGCACTTCAACCCAGAGTCCTGTGAGCAGTACAGGAATATGGAGAAGTGAAGAACACTTCAGAGAAAACAAAAGCTGCAAGACCTCTCCCACCTCCAGATGGGCACCAAGAAGGACTAAGAAAATCCTTCAGGTTTAATCTGTGTGTGCAATACACATGTATATGACACATGCACATAGATACTACACATGTATAAATACATGCGTTACATATATTATACACATACTTGTATATATACACATATATGTACACACATACTAGATTGAAATTAGAATCTACTCAGAACTAAAATAATAGAAATTTCCCAGCAAATGCATTTCATACTTTCAAAATATGACTACTTGTTGGGCATGTTGTCCCAGCACTCCAGAGGCAGAAGCAAGAGGATCTCTGTGAGTTCAAGATCAGCCTGGTCAACATGATGAGTTCCAGGAAAGCCAGAGCAGCATAAGACTCTATCTCAAAAAATTAAAATCAAAAGGGAGAGACTAAAAATCTCTCACACGTATAAGACATAATAAAGGAACAGGCAAGTAATTTCAGCCAATAAAATCAACAACTTACATGAAAGGGTCAAGTGTCTTAAAAACACAAAATACAAAAAAAAAAAAGTCTCAAGGTATATATTAGGGAGAAAAGGAAGGTCCTCGGTTTGCAGAAAATACTTAAGAGAAGACTCCACTCCACTCTCAAACAGCTTCCCGGGTAAATTCTAGAAAACATCTAACGGTAAAACAATGACAGCAGTATGCATAATGATGCAAAGGTGCCAGGGGCCTCCTCTGCCCTAATCACAAAGCAGACAGACATGGAGAAAGCTACAGTACCATGCCTTGTGTGGGCTGACACACAAGGAGGAAGGATCATAACTCTTCAGGCCCAGGTGCAGATCAGTCAGGAATCCAAAACTGCCACTGAGTGGTGTGTGGTGATCACATCATCATCACTGCATGAAGGAGCAGAGCAACTTCAGATTGATAAAGGAGCCAAGCCAGGCGGGCTCCCTTTACTGGGGTAAATGCCTGAGGCACCAGCTAACACAGAGGAAAGGCTTGGCTCTCCTCACAGTTGCTTTAACCTATGGGGAGGCTGCATGGTCATGAACCGGGTACACCAGTGAAGCAGGGCGTTCACTTCATCACAGATAGGAAGATGAGAAGCCAAGGTCCCACAAGCCCCTCCAGGGCACACCCTCAATGTCTGACCAGGGCTCCTACCCCTGGGCTCCATCTCTTCAAAGCCATGCAACCTACTAACAGAGACTTTCTAGGGATGGAACTTCCACATGTGGACTTCAAGGAAGCTCATTTCAAACTGCACCAAGCGCCTAGAGACACCTAATGCTAAAGCCAGAGATAATGGTAAAAGATGGAAGACGGGACAGCACAAGACCTTGTCACCAGACTGTCACACTTCAAACATCTGCCACTTGGCCGTCAATGGTGGAGCTCTAGGACGGCCACATGTATCTGAAAGTATAAACTGTGGTTCCCCTTTCCATCTATTCCACTGAGCAAGGGCAGCTCCTCAGTAGGCCTAAACCAAAGCTTCACATCTAGGAGACGGAATGCGGAGTGGATATGAATACCTAGCTGCCCTCTATGCACTCGGATATTAAGGTCTGAAACAAAGGCCGCTAATACTCCTGCCACTAATTGCTTTTTACGGAAAATAAAACTGCCTTCCACTGAAAAATGCTCTTTATGCAAACAGTGAACGGGTTATGGTCGTTCACATGAATTAATAAATACTTTTCAATTTCTCAATGTTTTAACTCTAATGCAGCAATAGAGTCGGCCATCTGTACCTTCAGGATTTAACCCACAGAAACTGGAATTTGGGGGAGAATATTACATGTACCAAACATACATAATTTTTGCTTATTAAATTCTTTCTTTATTTTAGATAGTGATGTTGCAGTGGGTGTTTAAAAAGTTTAGAGGGAGAAGCTGGGGAAGACAGGGAGGACCAAAATATAGTGTACATACATGGAAGCATGAAAAACAAAATTTTCTAATTAAGACAGAGCAATGTCTAAATGATTCAAAGTCTGGTGAGGAGCGCTGGGCTTCTTTTTAAAAAGGATCCCTGAACGTTGGGATTCGAAGGAGAACCTGGATCAACCATGCCATGGACACTGAGCAGCCACTGTGGATTCATCACAAAAGCTCTTGGGAGCCCTAACAAATTTTAAAAGCACAGACAAGTTCTGAGACCAAACTGGGTGTCCCCTGTCATCTCTAACACTCTAACCTAGCACTTTTTAGGGACTTGGTACCCTAAATGTGCTCTGAGGGATACCCTGTATCTTCCAATGGAGAGGAACATGAGGGTGGAGTGGGGATCGTCTGCTGTCCCAACAAGATACCCATCATCTCACTTCTTAAAATGTTTTCCAAAAGCTCCACCACCATGTGCACAAATTTTCCCACAAAAATTTGATTAAATCTCTCTGGGAGGCATCTTCACAGGGCACCACTAGAGAACACAGCCATGCCAAGCTGAAGCTGGAGGTAGAAAGAATCCGTGGCAGGACACATCAGCAGTTCCATATGAAAACGCTTAAAATACATTAGATTTTTGGTCAAGATGAAAGACAAAAGGAAAAAAAAAAAGCAATCTATTCTAATTGGGTTCCCATGGTAACTGTACAATTGGGTTTTTCAATATAACATCCCAAAGGCCCAATGCACACTTGTAAAATATACTTCCAACAGCCCGGATTGTTTTTACATTGCAGCACTCCCAGGAAGATCAATTACTATACATCCCCGCCCTAACTATTAGTGGCGGGAGACTTCAGCAGTACTTGCCATATTAACATAAGTCACGTACTGAACTCTACCTATCAAGATGATTATGTGGGAGCAATCACACACTTCAGGATCACTAAACACACTTTGAGTAATAAGCCAATAGGAACACTATCCTAGAATCATGTTTACAAAATGCAAGAAATCAAGTCCAAGTACATACCAAGCCGCTATACCTCCCTTATTGATTCCCAGGATAAGCAGAATCAGTCATTAATAATTACATTTGAAGATGACCCTCGGGGTTAATCATATTCTTGCTGGCTCTCCCTGTGGAAGTAAACAGCAAACAGCTGCTAATAAAAATACATAAATAAATAAATAAATAAACGATAACCAAGAAGAATTCAGATCCATATCTTAATATTCATAACACATTCCCCAACCCAGGACTCTGGCATCATCCCTCTCTGAGCCATACTAGGCCCCCAATGTGGGGCCCTAGGAACATTATGTTCATCTACACTTACGGAGTAGAGAGCTGGGAGTACTCAAAAATGGCAGGAAAAAGCTTACAATCTCCATTTCCTGTGCAACAGTCCTAAAAGTCTGCTAGGTTTAGAACCCACAAATGATGGACAGGCAGGTATGATGGCCTCCAATTTCCACAGCTCCCCTGGAACAGGTTGTGCAGATGCAGAAGGGGCCTGCCTGGTGTGTCAATAGGAAACACATACTGAGGTCCTCACTTCAATGAAGACCTACCAATTTTCTCAGAGACAGCCCAGCTTTAAGGTGGCCACTGTGTTTCTGAAAACCCCAGATAATGTTCAAAGTGTAATAACCACTTTTTGTGATACCCTGGGACCTATGGAGTCAATGTTGACCTCTCTGCATAGCCCTACTCATATGGAAGATTCCTCAGCCATCAAGTTATCTTTGCTGTCACCTCTGCTTCCCAGGGAGTCTTGAGAGACCCAACAAGACTGGCCCTTTCTCCGAAACCCTGCTGACATCCCTTGTCCTGCTTGCTGTACCCATTTCTGCATTCACTGGGGCTCCTGGAGAGCAGTCCAGGGTACTGTTTTCTTTTCCTCTGGTATACATTCGTATCCACAGGAAGCCGGGGACTCAGCTAAGAACAAGGATTGAGTATTATCAGGTAAGAATGAGACAAGCCAGGTGTGATTACACACACCTTTAATCCCAGGACTTAAACAAGGCAGCTAGATCTCTGTGATTATGAGCCCATCACGGTCTACCTAGTGAGTTCCAGGACAGCCAGGATAGCCATAGTAAGACTGTATCGTCTCAAAGAAAAGAAAAGAAAAGAAGAGGCAAGGGGAAAGGACAGAAGAGAGGAAGGGATGGAGGGTGAGGGAGAGGGTAAGGGAGGAGAGAGTTTACACTAGACGAGAGATGGCTCAGCAGTTAAGAGTAGTTAGCTGTTCTTCCAGAGGACCCAAGTCCAGTCCCCAGCAGCTATGCTGGCCAGTTCACATGTGCCTGTAACTCCAGTTCCAGGGAATCTGACCCCCTCTTCTATGGACACTGAGGCAGGCCCACACACGTGCGCGCGCGCACACACACACACACACACACACACACACACACACACACACACAGAGTAGACACTGGGGGTAGTGGTTGCTATGGGACTAACCTATGAAATAAACCAGTTGGCCAGTTTGTAGAGAAAGAATGGATGTCTCCCTCCCCTGAGCTTCATGGGACATGTGCAAGAAAAGCCAGCAACATAAGTGATGGCTGGTCTACATAATGCTCTATAGAAGGTCACTGGCCTCCTGATCTTCTTATTCAGGTTTTTGGGCTTTTCCCTCAGCTTACTGTCCCACTCCTCTTAATAAACTGTCTTGTTCCCTGACCTCTGGCCACCCCTCCCATTTTCTCTGAAGCCCACCACTTACCCCGTATCTCTCCATGACTGACATGCAGGCTTTCAGCCCCTAACTCAAGCAGCCAGGCAAGGCTTCCCTCTCCCTTTTTGCCAGCTCCCTCCTCACAACAGTGGCAAGACTGCCCTGTCCTATTGTTTTTCTTACATAGTCTAATGGCCCTTGAACTTCCTCCCGAATCTGTTTATAAATTCTTCTGCTAATGAGACTAAGAACACACAAGAAAGAACCCCAAATTTCCCAGTAACAACAGATCTATCTTCATTCCCAAACTTGAACTTCATGCACAAACACCACATTTGGTCAGCTCTGCTGTAAGGACACAATGTTACACAGGGTGGCTTAAATGACAGGTGTTTATGTAACTTTTCACAGACCAGACCAAAGCTCAAAAGTGTGGCTACCTAGGCTCCTATAGAGCTCTTTCTTAGCATACTGACAGAGAGAGCATCTACTGCCTACCTTACAGGACATGGAGTCTGTCAGACTGGGATCCACCTCAGTCCTGTGCCTTCACTTTACCTTAACAACTGTCTGAAGACCTCTTCTCAAACACAACCTCATTGCACACGACTACAAACCTCTGACCCTGGGACACAGTGAGAAGCACAGAGCAAGTGAACCACAGCCAGGGCCTCAGAAGACTCCTGATGCAGCATCTCAACAGTGCAGGATGAACCAGTACAAGAAGGTGAAAGCCAAGTGCAATGGAAGGTCAGGAAGGAACCTAGGGCTGAAGTAGCTTCTTGAACTTGAGACTGGGGAGGTTTGAGGGCAGGGACAACAGCAGAGTATATCTGTGTTTGGGTCTTGGGGCAAAAGGAGGTCATCAGTGTGCAGAGAGAAAGGGGGTCCCAGACTACCCACACATGCAACTCTGGGGCAAGAGTAGACAAGCAGAGTCTGGATAAAATACCCACTGGGCATGTGTAGGGCCTGGCAGGTCCAAATGAGCCAGGTGCAAATGCACTTTGCCTTGGATCTGGGCAGGAGGCTCAGCTAGAGTCTGTCTGAAGCAAAAGAGAAGAGTGATGGGAAGCAAAAGAAGTCAATCCTGTCTCTATGCAGGGCCCTTGCTAAGCAACACACTGGGCTGGGCAGTCACACACCATGCTTGTATGGAATTTGTGAAGTCTGGCATTTCCAGAAACTTCTAGGTGATTTCAGGGATAGAAGACACTAGATGGGAATGGAAACAAGGATGGTGAGGCTAGAGCACAAAACAGTGTTCTCACTTTACACTCCCTATTCCATTCCTCACAACACCCAGACTCACTCAGCTCCATACAGTCGCCAGATTCACACAGTCCTATTTCCACAGAACCCTGGATTCACAGGACCTTACAGTGCACACAACCCCCAAGGGCCATTGAGCACTATAGCTCACCGAACTTCAAGGCCCACAGTGCACCAGTCTGCATGGGCCTACAGCTTACATATCTCCTCGTAACACTTAGTTCCTCAGGTAGACTCATTCTGAGCCAGGTGGAGGTGATCGGAAAGTGCTGACACCCATGGGCTCCCAGATATGACCCTTACTAAATCATCTTAGACAGCCTGAGACAACACCTTAGGTTGCAAATCACTGACAGCTTGACAGAATCTAGAATCACATGGGCCCTCTACACATTAAAATAAGCAAACAAATGAATAAACAAACAAATAAATGAGTGATGGAGCTGGAGAAATGGTTCAGTTGGTAAAGTGCTTGCTGCGCAAGCATGAGGACCAAGTTTGATTCCCAGAACTCAAGTAAAAAGCCAGGCCTAGCATGCATGTGTAACCCCAGCACTGGGGAAATGGAGATGCACAGATCCCTGGGGCTACTAGCTGACAAGCTTAGCCTACCTGGTACACTCTAGGCCAGCCAGAGACCTTGTCTCAAAAAACACAAGGTGCATGATTCCTGAGGAACAATGCCTGTGGATTGCCTCTGGCCTCCACACAAATGCACATATAAACGTGTACCACGGCAGATGTGTACACACACACACACACACACACACACACACACACACACACACACACACAGTGATCAGCTTACTCTGGCCTCACTTAATCCCTTACAGGCAGCCTCATTCTGAGCCAGGTAGAGGTCTTTAAGCCCTATGCTTCTGAAGACAGAAAGAAAACAAACTTCTGATCCAGACTCAAGGCCAAGGGCATTCGGCAATAATGTCCAGGAAAGCTGTGGAGTGAAAGCTTCAGAGTGTTCAGCCACCGGGCATGTCTGGGATGTATCTAGCTTAGGACTGAAAGCCCCACTTAACCTATGTCTGGTCTCGCCCAGGGAGGGTAATCTTGAACTTTAAAATTTACCCATGTTTACACCTGCTCACCTTTCTAAGAAAACTTTCTGACTATCTGTCAGAAGCAGCATTCTAGAAGCAGCTTCCTCTAGTCTCCCGAGTCCAACCCAAGGGGACTCAGTTCCCACCAGCAACTACCAGTCAGTTCTCAGAGCCCTGCTCAGCCCAGAGACGGATGGGCTGGAGGAGGGGAGGTGCAGGGAGCTTGTTAATCAGCGGACAGGCCACACGACGCCCTGCATCCATCTGACTCGACAGCTTAATCTGATGCTAACACAATGGTGACAGAAACAAATTTTTTTCTGTACAATAAAGAATAGTACACCTGGGTCTTCTTGGGATAGCTGGCTAAATTCAGTAACTTTTGGAAATATATCATTTCTTTTCTTTGCCCATTATTCTAGAAACTTCCCCCTGAGTGCTAAAAGCCTTACTAACAAGAACAGGAGCATGCCCAACCCTACCACCACTGTGCTAAGGACGTGACATGCTTGCTCATTTGATTCCCTGTCATCTGACACAGGCCCAGGAGTCATGGCTGGCATTATCTTAAGTAGATGACAACCTAGGAACACTGAGACTCTCAATCTCTGCTTCTGAGACCTTCTGTGAGCTCTGTGTCTACCACATACAGGGGCAAGGACTGTAAAAGGTATCTGCTCCAACTCTGTACTACTCTGACCACACCGTGTGTCCATATGACATGCCTACCATACAACCAGCCAAGACTCCACCAATGCAATTCCTGCCCCAAGGACCTCTCCCCAGAGCTCCCTATGGCTACCTACCACTCATCCTTAAATCTCTACTCAGAAGCCATTTGTGCAGAAGGGCTGCTTCAAATGGTGCCAGTTTCAATATGAAGTGTCCCCATAATCCTCAAGGGTTGAAGGCTTGGTCCTAAGCTGGTGGTTCTAATCACTGGGACATGACTGGATCCTAAGTGCTCTGACCTAATCAATGGAGATTCATCCTCTGATGGGTTTGTAATATGATAGTACTAGAAGAGCCTCATTGGACAGTCACTGGGGGCATACCCTGGAAAGACACTGTGACCCTGACTCTGTCCTGTCTCTTTTTCTCCTTTCCACATTTCTCTGTCTCTGCTTCCTGATGGCCATGATTCTCTACCTCTGTTACAGGCCCAGAAACAATGGAGTCACTCATCGAAAACACGAGTCAAAGTGAACTATTCCCTTAAGCCAATTTCTTGGGCACTGGCCACAGAGACAAAAGATCTAACTTACACAAATACATTCCAATTCTCTTCTGTCCTCCAGATACCCTCACCAGCACACAGAACGCAAATACATCTCACCTACCCAGTCACATGTATCCAGATCTTCAAGACCACAGCCCTCAAAGACAACATTGGCATAAGCCTTCTAAGTCTTCCTCCAAAAATTCATGGACTTGAACAATTCCACTGTGCAGTACTGGAGGGCAGGGCCCGGTGGGAGGGCTTTGAACTGTGGGGGACAATGTAGCCAATAAGTGCCTTTCTCTCAGGAATGGGCCAATAATCACAGGACTCAGCCTGCTCTTCAACATGAGTTGAAGCAACACAAGGCCCCTACCCAATGCAACCCTGATCTCCAACGTCCCAACGCCAACACTGTGAGTCCAAAAGTTCTTTCCTTATACACCACCCAGTCTATTACAGCACTGGAAAACAGGCCTCTAACCCCCACGGGCCCTTGGGGAGGATCTTCCTACCTGGGAACCACCAGAGGGACCCCACAGGACTCTACCACCCAGGGAGAAGTTTCCATGGTCTTTATGTAAGCAAGCCAGGCACACAGCTCTATTTTTAATTTGCATTCTGATGTGACTGTACACCTAAAACTTGACAGTGCGACTTTAAGGGCGCCATGGCTACCTTCAGGAAATACAGGTTGCCCCCTACAGAGCTCAGGCTGGGGATGGAGGTGCCTGTTAATGAGCCACCTTCCTCCCTGCTGACATCTCTGCCTGGCTGAGCAGTCAAAATAAGGCAATCTCCCCGCCTCAGAGCCCAAATGCTAGGCAAGGCAGACAGCATGCTTCTTTAAAATCCATGTTAAATAAAAGCACACACCAAATATTTCCTTCTTGAAGAAGAAGAATGACCCTGGCTAGATGGTTCTTGCCTATAACCCCACCCACCCCTTGGAAGGTGCAGGCAGGAGGATCAGGAGTTCAAGGTGAGTTTCAGGCCAACCTGGGCTACATGAGACCCCGTCTTAAAAATTACAACAAAATGCAAGAACAAAAAGAACAAAGGAAAATGACCCTACGTGTAGCTGTCTTTTCCAACCAGTCTCTCATTTCACTCACATCGACCTCCCAGTCAGCTGACAAGACTGTTTCCACAGTCTCCACAAGCCCCAACCCTCACTGCTAGACCTCACATGACCTCCAAGGCACCACCCATTCATTGCCAGACCTCACATGACCTCCACAGGCACCACCCACTCACTGCCAGACCTCACATGACCTCCACAGGCACCACCCACTCACTGCCAGACCTCACATGACCTCCACAGGCACCACCCACTCACTGCCAGACACCACATGACCTCTGTAGGAACCTCTCCCTCACTGCCAGATCCCAGTGCTGAACTTCCTTTTCTCCCCAACTGGAATGGCAAGCAGGCAAGTGATCTTAGAGGAATCAGAGTCATGACCTGTTATTCCCACACCCTTCAGCATGGGGCAGGCCCTCCTGGAGTTGCCCTGCCCACTGTGCTAGCCATCCTTGTTAGCTACCCCATACTCTTCTCAAGCCGAACTCTCTGCTGACAGGTCCCCAACTGCACCCCAGAGTTCATGTTTCAAGGCTCCACCTGGAATATCTATCCGAGCTAAAGTTCTGCACATTCCTCATGGGGTCCTGAGAACCAGCATGTAGGAACAGATTCAGACATATGCTTTTCTTCACTGCCAAGAACAATGCTTGGGAACACTGGCCAGAAAGCCTTCATTGAATACACAAGCATGTGCGTGCAGATGCCCTGTTCTGCACCACAAAGGCCTTCCAGCACCTTCTCAGCCTAGTTAGAAAGCACAATACGATGGTGAGAAGCCTGCCCTTGGTTAGCAAACAGATCTGGGCTATACAATTCTACTTTATGCCCAATGTACCTCTGAAACCCTGCTTCCTCACTTGTGAAAGAAAGAAGGAAGGAAGGAAGGAAGGAAGGAAGGAAGGAAGGAAGGAAGGAAGGGAAAGCCACTCCTCGCTCATCCCTCTTCAGCTAATCCTGAGGATTTGATAAGATGATCTAGGGAAGAGCATGGTCACCCTTTAGCTGGAAAGCCATGCAATAGCTGTGAATGCAGATCAATACAATGTCACGTCACAATGTCAAAAGGTTGGGCACCCTGGCTAAATAAGGCAACATAGTACACCTTCAACACTCCATGATGACATGAGCCACACGAAGGTGAAAAGCCAAATAAGACCCATTCCTTCCCTGCCTATAATTTCTGCTGAGCTCTGATATATTTGATACATTTACTTTTCTGTTATGACCAAATACCTGGCAGGGTGCAAGTTAAAAAAGGGCAAAGTTTATCCCGGCTTACAGTTCTAAGGATATAGTGTTATGTAGTGGGGAAGGCATGCTAGTAGGAGCAGGAGGTGGCTGAATCCACAATGCATCCAAAGTCAAGAGATAATGAAGGCTGGTTCTCAATTGAGTTTCTCCTTTTTACTCAGTTAGGACTGCAGCCCATGGGATGATGTCACCCACATTTAAGGTAGGCCTTTCCATCTCAACCCAATCTAAAAATCCCATGCCCAGAGATTCTAAAATCCAAGTTGATTCTAAATTCCATGAAGTTGATGATCAAGATTAAGTATCACATACCAAGTGTGGTGGCACACACCTTTAACCCCAGTATTCACGAGGCAGAGGCAGGAGGATCTCTGTGAGTTGAAAGCCAGCCTGGACTATATGAGGAATTCTAGGCCATCCATCACTGACTTAAAAAATAATTAACTATCACAAAGGGGTTTTGAGACAAGATTTCATGTAGCCCAGGCTCCCCTTGAACACACTATATAGCCAAGGATGGACCTGAACTCCCGTTCTTGCCTCTATCTCCTAAGCACTTGTTATACACACAAGCATGTATAACAAGCCTTGCGTCAGATCATTGATTTTTGACAAAATTTACCCAGCAGATCTTGGTTACCCCCTGATATTATGGTATGAGCAGTCACATGAGGGAAAAGGCTGGACAAGCTAGTGTCACCCCTGGCTCCCAACTGGGGCCATCATGTAAGATCATGTGTCTGGTCCTTTCAACTTAACAAATGAGAGACATCAAGCATGGGGCTGGCTGGCACTGGTAGTACACTGGGAGCACATGGGAAGCAAAGCTGTCTGCTCTTGGCACCACCAGTGAGTATATTCTCTTAGGGCACAGACGAACCTGGTCTCCTGAGCAAATGGATCATGAGGCCAAGGACCTTGAGAACTCTCAATTACAAAACTCGCAACAGGCAGCACAACAGGTCAACTCCACAGATGAAACCTTTGAAACCTGGCACCTCAGCATGAGGAGCCACACCCAACCCCAGATGAGCTGGCCTCTCAGACATGATAGAGAGGGGCTTCTGCAGCCTCCAAGCACAGCTTTGTGACTGTCAACCAATGATACCCCAAAGAAACTGTGATCATGACTCACAGCTCACCAGGGCCTGGTCTCCAAGATCCCTCAAGATGTCACCTTCATCATACCCCACAGCTGCCATCAGACCAAGCCTTGGAAGGAGAAGTCACCTCTCTCAAAGTTGTGGCAGCCATCTCGTCTCCAGGGATTTTGCTGGTGAGCACTTGTGCTACTAACCTAGATGGGGACTTGGGGGAGGTGAGTCAGTGATACAGGTTCGAGTTGGTGTCAAGAAAACAAAGATGCTCACTGAAGGAAACAAGTGTACTGACTGGGCTGTGGGAAACTAGGATATGGATTGAACCAAAGGGCAATGTACATGCTGGCTGACCTGGAAGAAAATAACACTGTTAAATAAGGCTGTGGTTTCAAGACAGGGTTTCTCTGTAACTTTGGAGCCTGTCCTGGAACTCGCTCTGTAGACCAGGCTGGACTCACCATCGCCTGGCATTCACACTGTGCTTTTTATTTACAAAACAAGCATTCATTTATTACTATATTTGCTTCCTACCCAGGTAGGCAGAATATGTCAATCACTCTCACCCAGCAGACAAGGAGGCACCTGGGATGGGATGCTTAACAGCCGCCCATTTCACCTAGCTAGTATCTGACTCCCAATATCACATCATTGCTCTCTTCACACATGGCTCTAGCACTTGCTATACAAAAACCCCTTTCCGCTCCACACAAAAACGCATTTGGGTCTGTATTTGAAAGTTGGCCCTTACCTGAGAGAAAATGCTTCAACTCAAGAGAAGAAAAGGAACACAACCTATTCAGAAGGGCACTGAGGAAGGATGCAGCAAGTCATGCCTGCCCATGCTTCACACTTGTACATAAAGCTAATGCCAGAGTTCTGGAAACATCTGCATCTGCTGTCAGAACCACAAAACCAAAAGTTATAATGGGATGATAACATGTTGGATTTGCAAGTTGAAGAGTCATGTGTCTCTAAAGAGTAGAAAACATATACAGATCCATGTGCCTGAACAACATATGCCAAGCACAGATAGATCCAGCTGGAAGCAGGCTTTGGAGCTGGTCTGAGCTGCAACATTCTCTTTTCTGTTTTACCCTAACGACGAACTCAAGGGCTCAAGCATGAGGGCAACCAGAGTCTTCCCAGAGCACACAAGCTGAAGATCCCTAGGCTTCAATCCTATATTCCTGCCATGGGGCTCTCCCACCTTGGGAAACAGAGCTCTCAGAAGAATACCCACCCATGGAGAGCAGTGGATTGCCATATCTGGTTTTGCTATGAACTACTATCCATATGACTCGATTTGTCTGTAAAAACTGCCACCAGCGCTGCGCTTGCAGAAAAATGTCCATAAATGCATTATTGCAGCTGGCAGATCAATGTCTATAATAAAAACAAATAGATTTAACAAGTGCCTGCTTTTATGAGCCATGCCATTGGTGGACTGTGCGTTTGGTGTCACCTTCAGACTTCTGGGAATGGGCCCCAGAGCTGGGCTGGATACAGAGCTGATTTCACAAGTGTTATGGGTAGGAAAGTATTCTAACAAGAAAATTTTAGTAGCAGAGTGGACACACTGGGCATTTATTGCTCTTTCGCTGTTCCTTTTGTGGTTATACATAACAACAAATAAAAGCTTTAAGATGTTTCTGTAGAATTTGTTAACTGGTCTTACTCATATATTGCAGGCCAAAATGAGTTCATTCCAGCTGGGAGTGCAGAGAACAAGTTTGAACCATCAACAAGAGTCACTACTGTGTCTGTAGCATCTGGGGGATAGCCTATCTATTTGGCCATTTCACTGGGGCAGACTCTGGAGCAAGGTGCAGGAGGCTGGCCTAACCCAGGAATGCCTGGCATCTTGGTAGAACCAGCCTGTGACCCCTCACATGGAAACCATGTCTGCCAAGGCACTGATTCCTTCAAGGTCACTAAAGGATTTAGTCCCTTTCTTAAGGCAAATCATTTTAACAGCTACAGGAAAGGCTAAGTCACTCACCATGCGGTGCATATTCACCATGTGGCTTTCCCCTAACCACACAGCCCTACTCAGTGAGCCCATTACTACTGCTAATTTTTAAGTCAAAAAGCTTGATTATTGCCACAGCTGAGTAACGAGGACAGGCAACACACCATATTCAGGCCACAAGACTGCATCTCCAACTTTTATCTATCTATGCCTAGCACGGGCCTCCCCAACAAACAGAACAAGAAAATCCATCCTGTCAACTATGGCAGAGCCAGTCTTCAGCAAAGACCTACTCCCTTCTAGACAAACTATCGCTTTCACTTCAGACCCCAGAACTGGTGTAGGCCAGTTTGTTTATCACTGTCTGTGGACAGGCTGACAGAGGTCACACTCTGCCCAGTGGAATGTTGGTCTATAGTCTCTGATTTGAACCTTCAGGCTTTATTTAAATAACAGTCTGCAACCAGACACCAATGCCTTCAGTAAGAACTTCACAAAGCCATCCACTCAACCAAACAGGGCCAGGCATAGCTGTTGTAGTAGCCTAACCAGGGTCATCGGGGACCTGAAATATTCTTGCTGACACAGACCCAACCAGAAGCCAAAGAACTGGGGGAAAGTAGATCTGGGGGGGGGGGGGGTTACACCAGAGTTGGAAATTGACAAGGTCACCGTGGTATGTGAAGAGACAGGACTATCCCATGCTTTCATGGTGCACCCAACTTTTTATACTTTTCCACAGCACAAAGCATTAAGGACACAAGCCACAAACACAAGCAGGCCCATCCAACCTGTGCCCAATGGGCCACATGTGGCTGAGGACAGCTATGAATGTACCCTCCAAAAGCAACTTACAAACTTACTAAAATATTCTGAGATTCTTGTGACTGTTTTTTTATAACTCAGCTACATGATTTTCAAGTGTGAACTTTATAGATGACAATGACATTCATGTCAAAAGTTTGGATGGCATGAGAGTCTGTGGCATGGTGTGCTGTGCTATTGGGTGGGGCTATTCAGAGGGTCAGTTAGGTGATGCCCTTTTTTATTTACATTATTTTTAGCTTACTCAGGGGACGGGGTAGCCATATCCCAAGTAGAGGAGCATGTGTCTAGTCCAGTGATAAGGAGAAACAGGAAATGAGACGAGTTACACTCCTGTTGCTACCTATCAAAACAGATTAAATACCTAAGAAAGGCATTGCCAAGGAATTGGTCTTCATGGTTTGACCACTGAACCCTAAATGTTTGCACTCTGCAAATTAAGAACAATTGTGACAACTCAATTGGGTTGTTTGGTTGGTTGGCTGGTTGTGTTCTGAAGACAGAGTTTCATCCTGGCTCAAAGTAGCCTGCAACAACTATGTAGTCCAAACTGCCTGGCACTCTTCCTGACTCAGCCTCTCAAGTACTGAGATTAGAAGCCTGAACCACCAAACTCAGCTTGCACCTATTAACAAGTGCTGTGAAAGATACAGTATGTTGGTCTCCTGGGAAAGAAGGAAGAGAAGCAATTCTGGTGTCCCTCTTGCCTGTGTCCCTGCATTAGGGAAAAGGGGGCCTTGACTGACTGTACTGGGCATTTTTGTTAACTTGACACAAGCTCAGGTCATCTAGGAAACAGGAACCTCAAGTGAGAAAATGCCTTCAATCAGACTGGCCTGTGAGCATATCTCTGCTGACTGATAACTGGTGTGGAAGAGCCCAGTCCACTATGGGTGCCCTGGACAGGTGGTCCTGGGGTATATAAAAAAGCAGGCTGAGATGTGGTGATATCTTGCTTGTACAAATAAAGCCTGTCTGGGCGGTCAGAGAATGGAGCTTGCCATTAGCTAACCATAGAGGTCTGGAGGTCTGTACAGACAGACAGGAAGTGAGGTAGTTGGGCAGAAACAGGATATAATCGGAGAAACAGGAAATGGCACTCTTATCTACTGAGACGCTAAGGAAGTAAAGTGTGCTATGGCTTGTTCCTTCTCTCTGATCTCTCATCATTTCCCTCTATACCTGACTCCGGCTTTTATTATCTAGACCAATTAAGAACTCCATTTACACTGAGAAAGTCATGAAAAGAAAGCCAGTGAATGATGTCCCTCCATGGTCTTTGCTTCAGTTCCTGCCCTTCTTGAGTTCCTGCCCTGCCCAGACTGTCATCAGGACATGTAAGCCAAATAAACCCCTCTCTCACCAAGGTGCTTTATTATAGTGTATTAACAGCAACAGAAAACTAAGACAATGGCATGCGTGTGAAGGTAGGCCCAGTGAGGGAAGTGAGTAGAGGCAGGTGCAGATGAGGCCTACTGATCTAGAACAGGACTCAGAGACCAGTGCCTTTTGCTTTCCACAGAAAGGCTGCAGTCTAAGACACAGCTGCCTAATCAGTGCACCTGGGGCTCTACTTCTTAAACCTTTCATAGTAACAGAGACCTCTTCAAAACCATGCCACATGTATGGATTTTTTTTTTTTAACCAGTGAAAAAGAATACTCCCATAGAAAAGTACCTTTAGCATAGCAGAGTTCTTGCAGCCTGGTTCCTACAGACCTCAGAGGGTGAGGCACCATTTCACTGCCAAATTCTAAGTCAGAGAGAGCCTAGGAAGGGATGAAGCCTCAGGCAGGCCAGTAGTGCAGGACCATTCTGCCCAGTCACTCTCAGACTCTGGCAGATACTCAGATACATGTCTAAGCTTTCAGGACACTGACCATAAGCCAGGCTTCTTACATCCCCACAATCACCTAAGACTGCATCATCACAAGTATGGCAGCCATCAAGAGCCACATGAAGTTAATAAAAACATCCGGGTCTAACATAAGCTCTGCAGGTCTATTATACCCTTTTCACAAACTGCTTCCTATGTCTGAGGATGGACTCTCTCTCCTCTCTTCTCTCTCTCTCCTCTATTCTCTCTCCTCTCCCTCCCTCTCTCTTCCTCTCTTTCTCTGTGTGTCTGTTTCTGTGTCTCTCTCCCTCTCTCTCCCCCTCTCTCTCTCTCTGTGTCTCTGTCTCTCTCTGTCTCTTTTACTTGATTCTCAGAACAGACAATCCGTTTCTGGATGAGGCAGCTAGGAGTAAAACTGCTAAGACCTCACAGAAAAAAAAAAAAAAAAAAAAGACCTAGACCCACTGGGTGAGAAGTACATGACCTGCAGTCACTGTACTACTGTCTCTGACTTGGGAAGTACCTGGCTGTCTAATTCCATCTGTTTACTCCAAAAGTTTAAGGATGACCTTAGAACCAGATGGATGTGCCTAGCACCAACCATGATATTGCAGGACCCTGGGACTTGGTTATTTTCTCCTAGTCTCAAGAAGGAAGGAACTGGGGGCTGGAGAGATGGCTCAGAGGTTAAGAGCACTGACTGCTCTTCCAGAGGTCCTGAGTTCAATTTCCAGCAACCACATGGTGGCTCACAACCATCCGTTATGAGATCTGGTGCCGTCTTCTGGTGTGCAGATATACATGGAAGCAGAATGCTGTATACATAATAAATAAATAAAAATCTTAAAAAACAAAAAAAGAAGGAAGGAACTATGAAAAGCATGGCCTGCTGCAAGAGGATCTGAGCAAGCACTAACCCTAGCTTCCTTAGGGGGGTGAAGTGGATCCTCTGGCCCTGGTCAGCAGTGAAGGAAAAGAGGCCAGTTAGAGGACCTGCAGGGTCCAGTAGAGGCTTGAGAAGTGTTGGGCATCTGGAGGTGTGGCAGGAGACAGACACAGTGACCAGTCAGATAGGCCCACTGCACTCCAAGTCCAGGGAAAGTAACTCAGTGCAGCCTGTACAGGAGGGGTAGAGGTCCTGGACAAAGTAAGGAGCCCTTAGGGCACTCAGAGCAGCGACTGTCTCCCTGAGGTCCGGACTTCCGCACTCTCCAGAGAGGGCCCCACACTGTGCCCCGAAACTCACCAGCTAGCAAACTGTGCAGAGACTCAGCAACTTGCAATGGTGCAGGGAGCCTGGATGCCTGAAAAGCCAGACTCTACCACTGAGAAACATGGATCACAGAGCACGCACGAGTTGGGGGCGGGGCCCGGAGCGCGCGGGGAGGAGTCAAGTTTCAATAGTGGGCGTTGAGTTGTGGCGAGAGTGAAAGGGAGGCCTTGCACGAGGGGGCGGGCATAGCCAGGAGCTGCCGGAAGCGGGGCGGGGATCCTAGGGCGGGCTCTAGGCAGCCAGAGCATGCCCAGTGTGTAAAGCCAGGCTGCCGCTCTGCGGGTCCTGTGTAGATGCTCGCTCCTACACCGGGCCTCTCTGGACCTGAAACCGGTTCCTAGCCTACCCTAGAATTCATGTCACATCAGTCTTCTGGTTACTGCTCACCTCAGCCTCACCACCCCATGTCCCAGTTTAGCCACCGTGACACAGTCACAGTCTGTCTGCTGGCAGCGCATGCCCGTGGGGTGGTGGAAGCACTAAGCCCACTAGGAATCCAGGTCACTGCCCAACTGGTGCTGCACCTGCAAGTTGGGACAGGGCTATCTTTTTGATCTTCTTGGCACTTGCAGCCAGAACGTCTCAGTTGCTGTTCAGCTAGTGCGGGCATCCAGCTCTGATGTGACAGGAGTTGAATTTTGTCCACTAGAAAAGCTTTGCTGGAATTCTCCCTCCGTACTTCAGAATGTGGCCTTATTTGGAAAAACGCGGAGGTGACACATGAAGATGGGGTCACAAGTTAGGAGGGTCCTAATCTGATAGAACCAGTGTCCTTAAGAGCGGAAAGCAAGCTCCCAGATGCTGGACAGGAGGTGAAGACTACCAGTCTCCTGTACTGTAAACAAATTTACATTATTTCAAGCCACCCAATCTGTGGGACTTGATTGGACCCCCATGGTATCTAACTTGATGGACCAACGTCCAGGGCATGACATCACCCTGAAGCTTCAGAGAGCCATACATGTTAGTGATTTCAGGGTCCCATCCAGCATGCACATGTTCTAAGAACCGTGCTGCATTCTCCTGGGTTTTGTTTGTTGATACTTCCCCTTTCCCAATGTGTAGCTCCCCTGCTTGGATTTGGCCCAAATACTAGTATCTGGAGGAGCCAACATATTAACACCTTTTGGAAATGTTGCTCAGAGAAGCTCATCAACATTGGTTGTGTGATGAACCCCAGTGACTCACAGAGGCCCTCGGTAACCCTTTCAAGCCTTCCCTCCTCACCTCCAAAGTCAGCAATGCTGGACATGCTAAGAATAACTACTGATAGAAGATGAACTAGACTCCTAGGTGCATGAGGTAGTCAAATCAAGCCTTAGATTCCTGTGATGGCTACTCTCATCAACTCTATCTGGGTGGGATTTCCAGAGGGTGAACGGAGGACCTTCCCTGAATGTGGGTAGTTCTATGCCTCCAAGATCTGAGGTCCAAGCTGGATGAAAAGAGAACAAAGGAGAATACAAATGGAGAACCAGCATTCAACCCTCTCTGTGCCCTGATCAGCTGCTTTCTGCTGTGTTCCTTCCCCTCCAGGATGGACAGCATCTCTCAGAAATGAGTGATGAGCTCCTTCCCAGCCCTTCCTCCCTTGACTTGCTCTCTTCAGGTATTTGATTACAGTGATGAGCAGAGGAACCAGCATACCTCCTCGGCACCATGTTTAGACAGACACAGGTATTTATGCTCAGAGAAAAGAGACACAAAACAGTTCATCTTGGGTCTTGCTCTTCCATATTGGCTCTCTGAGATGCTTTAGGAAGCTCCTACTTCTTGGGCCCTTAAGTTCATCATCTGTACAGTAATTTCATAAGAATCTATGCTGTACACATGTAGACCACACCTGGATATTGTTTATGCTCATGGGATAGCATCAGACCATTGAGTAAGGATACTATTTGCCAGGTTCCATATAGCCTTACACTACTATTGCCCAATTAGAATGGGCCATATGGGCCAATGAAAATGAGAAGCACCAAGATTAAATCAGAGTTCCTGTTGAGATCCCAACAAGTATGCTCTGAAGCAGATACCATTAATATAAGAATCTTAGCTTGTCAAACTATCTGGGTTGCAAAACCGAAGAGATGGCTCAGAGGTTAAGAACACTGGCTACTCTTCCAGAGGACCTGGGTTCAATTCACAGCACCCACATGACAGCTCACAGCTGTCTATAACTCCAGTCCCAGGGGATCCAATGCCTTCTTCTGGTTTCTCCAGGTACCAGGCACACATGAAGTACAGACCTATATGTTGAGAAAATACCTATACACGTAAAATAAATGAGTAAATAAAATCTGGATTACATTTTAATAGGACTTTCTGAGTGTGGCTAGTCAGATTTTTCATTGCTGTGACAAGTGTCTGAGAAAAACAAATGGAAAAGCCACTGATTCTGGCTCACAGTTTCAGGCCACTGTAGGCTGGCCTTGTTTCTAGGCTGTGATGAGGCAAGAGAATGTGACAAGGTCAGAGCCAACAGCTCACTTCAGGTTGGACAGGAAGGGAAGAGAAGAAAAAGGCAGAGGACAAGAGACATTTTTCCAGGGCACACTCCCAGTGAATCTACTTCTCACATCGCTCTTACAAGTTTTTACCACCTCTCAGTGATGCCATCACATCATGAATCCAATGCAAGAGTGATTGATGATGGCTCAGTGGACAGAGGTGCTTGCCTCCAAACCTCAAGATCTACAACCAGTTCCCAGGACCGACACAGAGGAGGGAGAAAACCAATTCTTGCAGATTGTGTTCTGACCGCCACACATGTGGAGTAGTACACACACACACACACACACACACACACACACACACACACACACACAGAATTAAATGAAAAATATGAATTTATCAAGAGATTATTCCATTGATTAGGTCAGAGCCCTTAGAATCCAATAATTTCTCCAAAGCCCATCAGCTGACAACAACACCCAGTGTATGAGCCCATGGGGACATTTCATATTCAAACATATCTGAGCATTGATGGGGAAGGGGAAAAGATGGAAATGAGGCTGGTGGTGACACCCGAATCTCCGCCCTTCCTAATACAGGATGGTTTGAAATGTCTCCATGACAGCAAAGCCACTGAAGTGGATTATATAGGATTGAAAGGGGTGAGCAAGAAAAACTGAGAATAGTGCTGTCACCCAGAGCAGGTCATAGACCATGCATGTAACTCTCCACAGAACTCAGTGCTCCTTGCTGGGAGGATCAGGAACTGAGAGGCAAATGGAAGAAGGCACCATCCTCTGACCCGGGCTGGGCCTGTGGAAGTGAAGGATTCTAGTATGACTACCTGGGTTCTTCCATAACCAAACTAAAACCCAATCTCTTTGTCCAGGCTGCAGCAAGTATTTCTCCTTTGTGAAACCATTTTTTTTTAAAACCCAAACTATTCCCAACACAAGAGCCCTCAGCTTCTCTCTTTTATCCTTTTACCCAGGTGTCCTCACCAACTACCCTTCCTATTACTACAGGAACATAGATTGCTCTAGATGGGATGGTAGCCTGATGGGAGGAACAGTGAGGGAGACAAGCTAGGCCAGGACATCTGAGAGCAGGTTTCTTGCCCTGTTTCTCACAGGGCAGTACTTCTGACCCCTCTATAGGAGATGTCTATGCATTAGCCTGGATGAATGAGAGTCCTTTGGGGTTTCCCATCTTACTGTTAACAGATAGTCTCTTGTTCTCCTCTGGCCCTACGTCTCCTTGAGTTTGTTTGCTATACAGAAGAGTTGAGAAAACCATAAGAAGTTGTGTTTGAGTCTAGCCCGAGTTCTTCGAGGACTCCCTGGGTTTTCTCTAGTATCAGCCAGCTTTCCTGTGGGCACTGGGAACCATGTCAATTTGCATAGTTCCTTTAAGCATCTAAATGGATACCTTTCAGGTTAAGCAAATGAACTTGACACGGTGGGTGATTGCTTCTAATGATTTGTAACCCACGAAATTTGTTTAATAAGCCTCTCTTCCCAAGCTATTCTGTGACATTAGAGACCATTTACAACAAAGCTGTCTTCAGTAGTCAAGCTTAATCCTTACTACCCTGCCTTTGGGAAATGAAGGGATTTTATAACGATCACATAAAACCTTATGTGATTTGAAAGCCCCGAACTCTGGACAAACGTGCAGTGGTCGTGTAACAAGAAACACGTTAAGAGCTCCCCATTTTACGTGTTTTACATACGGGCAGCTTTTACAAAAGCATCTCCAGTGGTGAGCTCTCGATTAATACAATCGATTTTCTCCATCTTGGTGTTCTTGGAGTCAGAGCCTCTGGCCCCAGTGAAGCCTGAAGCCCAGAGATACTAGACTTGGAAGAAGCCTGAAATGGAGAGAGGACCATTAGGCCCAGAGTGGGTACTATCTGACTATGGCTATGCCCTTGTCCCACGCTGGTTCCTGTTGGTTCTTGGCATAGCTGCGGGCATCAGAGTATCATTGTAGCAGGAAGTAATAGACAGATGAGCAACACAGGGTAAGAGGATGGCTCCTTAGCCCTTTCTGTCCTACAAAGAGGCAAAAATCATTCTGCTCAGGAGCCCCTGGGAGCTTCTGTTACCATCTGGAAGCCCTTCAGTCTTGTTTTGGGTTGGGAAGGGCACGGAGAGGACTCTGCCTGTGTGTAAAGGAGGCAGCCCAAAGACTCCCTCAAGACTCTGCTATTTCGGTGGCCTGGTTGGTGCAAATCTGAGGTACACTTAAGGAGATATGTTGCAGCTCCATAGAGTTCATGGTTGAGTGGTGAATGAACAAGGAAATTTGTGGGGTCCAAGTGGAGCAGTGGGCTTCTCCTTGGAGACATGAGTGTGTGCACAGGGGAGTGTCACTGTGGCGGGGCTCCTTCTCCAAGCTCTTTTCTCCAGCCACTGTATGATCAGCCCTATGCAGTGGGTGTGTTCCTCCAACATTTCTCCAAGGCTTGGAAGACTGATGGGAGGAGAGGACCCTAAATAAGGAGATGCACACACACACACACACACACACACACACACACACACACACACACACACACACAAACACACAAATATAGGATTCTTGTTAATTGTGGAATTGGATATAGTTGCCTAGTAACTGTCAGACAGCCATCCCAAACCTCATATTGCTCTTCTTCTAAAACATGCTAACTGTGGAGCAATGAGTATCCAGGGATATGTACCTGCTATGTAAATACCCAAATGAAAGACAACACTTTGGAGATAGATATATTGGGTAAACCTATTTACAGAATGGCTTCTGCCCAAGAAAATATTTGGGGAGAAGTTTTCCTATCCTGTGTTGGGCTATTTGAGTGTCAAACACCCAGAACTGGGAATTTTGTTAGATTATATAGCCCTTTTGAAACCGGCTCCTACACTCATTACAAAGTGTTTTTGATCCATTTTCGGGAAGGGCTGTGTTTGTAACACGTTTTTGGCAGTTTGGGCTGAGTCTTTTAAGTGGTGTGAAATGCTGGGGGTGTGCACCTGGGTGCCAAGAGGAAGTAGGTCTCCCCCCGACCCCCACCCTCTGCCTTCTGGGGACAGGCCGCACCTGTTATTTTGTGACTTGGAAATTAAAGCAGGAGGCATGGGGATTTGGATGCTGGGATTGTGACTTTCCATCATCCATTTCTGACTGGGGATGAGAAATGAGAATAAGACAGTACCAATTGCTGTGCCAGGGGCCCTGCTACAGCCCTCAAAATAGGAATGGAAGAGGTAGTTGTATTCCCTTTGAGGAAAACATCTTTAGTCTAGCCCTGGTGCATTGGGCCTTTAATAACATGATATACGGTAGAGGAGAACTACAGTTGAATTGGTGAGTGTGATTCAGGCAGCTATTCCTCCTCTGTCTGTGAGCAGGAGACAGTGAGATAAGGCCCATTCCATCTGAAGTCAGCAATGGCAGGTGAAGTCCAAGAATGGTTCCCTTATTTATCTGAATGATAGCCCCTAGAAACATACCCTTCAATGTCCAAGACTTGTATGGTTTGAGTGTACCCACAGCTGGAGAGGGGCAGCATGAAGTTATCTATAAGGAGTGCTTTCTGATGCAAAGAAAGACACTGATCCAAAGCATGTCAGCCCTGGAGCTTTTATTAGAAAATGAGCAGAGATGGTTCCTGGTGGGAAGTGGAAGGACCCAAACGAGGGCAGCTCTGACAGCCTTCCCCTTCCCTTCCACACCTCCAAGCTGGCTTCTTCCATCTGCATCCCAAGATTCAATCCTTTCTGGTCTATGCTCCTAGCTCTGGTTGACTCATTGTGGATGGTTATGGCAAACATCACAGAGGTAGGGGCACAAAGCATTCCCAGCCATTAAGTGAGCAAGAGCAAAGGTCTGATAAGGAAGGCAGGAGGGGTGATTTGGGAAGGTTCTGAATGAGTATGCTGGCCCTCTAGGTGTGTGATCCCCCTGTGTGTATTTCTTGAGTGGTGTATGCTGAACTCCACAGACTCACATACCATCTTTTCTGTCTTTGACTGCAGTTGATACAGCAGTGAGACAGGCAGAAGCAGGTGGTTGAGGCTGAGGGGCACTTTGCACTTGCAGCCTCCTTTAGGCAGCAGAATCCATCAGAACGTAGACAGATGTAGCTACTATGGGACTTTCTGTGATCTGTTACAGGCTGGACAATACTCCCTGCCTGCTCTAATCACAAAGGCCAATCAAACTATTGACAAATATATGCTTTGATTCTTTGTCTTATAAATTAATCTCAATAAACACATTTATTGGACCTTCATTAAATTACTAAGAAATTTGAAATATGGGATTCATAGAAATTATGAATAGTTGGAAATTATCAATGACTTATTGAGTGGCAATCCCTCTATCACGCTTGTGTTTAAGGTCTTCTGGAATCCTCACAACAGCTCAGTGAGGTGGGTAGCATTATTAAAGTGCTATGAATGGAAAAGCAGAGTGACCCAAGAGCACACAGTTGACATCCAGCCCCACTGCCTTTTGGTATGGAGGAGCTACAGATGAATGAGAATTGACATTTTCTGAGCCTCATAGTGGACATGTGTGACTCCCCCACAAACACTACTATATTTATACATGATAAAATATTTTGTCAGCTAGAAGTAACACATATAAAGTTTTTACTTGGATGTATGTACTATTACTATAGAGATTCCTATTTCTACTAGGCACAAAGTAAGCACTATGTGATCTGGAGTGTCTATCTTGCTTTCTGTCCATCTGTCTGCTATCTATCTATCTATCTATCTATCTATCTATCTATCTATCTATCTGAATATTCATATTCATTTACCATTTATCCATAGATCCATATTCATCTACCATCTATCTATCTAGATACCTACATCTATCATCTATCCATTTGCCATCTGTCCACATATATAGTCTATTCATTGATTCATCATCTATCTATCCATCTACCATATCATCTAGTATCCATCCACACATCTGTCTTATCTATCCACCTATTCAATTATGATTCATTTCCATCTATTAATCATCCATTCATCTATCCACCCATCCTTCCTTCCATCCATCCATGTATCTACTCAAATACTCTGTTATCAACCATTTATCTCCATCTATCTATCAAACATCCATCCATCCATCCTCTATTTATTTCCATCCATCTATTTTGTTGATGAGGGGTACCCAGGACCTCCCTCATGGTAAGCATTCACTTTACTATAGAGAAAACACCCACAGCCATGTCTGTGAGTGTCTTTTCAGTGAGGGGAGTGCCTTAGGGAGAGAATTGGCTTAGGGAGTGCATTTGGGGCTCTGATTCTTGTCATTATGAAACCCAAAGTTTCAAATAATGCAAGGATTTCCTGTTTATGAACATCCTGCTCTGTCGTTATATGATTATCTTTCAAAAACTCACAAATTTGAGAGTTGAGTATGATAACACCCATTTTACAGGTGAGGAAAGTGAGGACGAAGGCTCCAAGTTTACTCAGCTTGCAGATAACAGAATCAGGCCTTGCAAATTATTGATCTCCAAACATCAATATTCCTGAGTAAAGTCTCAGTTCTTAAAAATACAGATTCAAGGATACAGAAGGGAGGGAGGGAGGGAGAGGGCAGGAGGGAGAAGGCAGGAGGGAGAGGGCAGGAGGGAGGGGGAAGGGGGATGAGAAAGAAAGAAAGGAAAAAGACTATGTTAGCATTTTTGAATTGAAGAATTTAAAATCTTTTGGTGGCAAGCTACGACGGTGTATTGCTAAGGCTTAGGAATTTTACCCTGCTATTTGTTCTTCAAATAAAAGAATCAGAGTTGCTGACTTAGTTTAAACCAACTCCAAAGACTGCAGAGTTGACTGCTGATTAAAAACGTGTCTTTCTTGCTCAGAGAAGGAAATAACAGGTCTGGTTTCCCGGAAAGTGTTGCATCTTGCAAATTTGATTTTCATTTGCAACAGATGAGAATGTCAATGACTGAGAAAATATTACTTGATTATTAACAAGCTAGAAATAGTAACTGAGTACTTTCTTTGGCATGTACCCACACATGTGAGATAAAAATAGATTAGAAGAAGTCTAAATATGAATTTAAAGGTGACTGTGGAATCATTACTCTTACTGTTTTTCTGGCCTCCCCTTGCCAGAAATTCTGCGGACTAATTCCACAGTTTGATAGGTGCCTAGATGAATAGATTCTCTAGTAATGAAAAGGGCGATTTAGACTTGTATACTCTCCTTTTTATGAAAAAAAAACAAACAAACAATGGAACCATCACTCTCTTTGGATACATATTATTATTTTGAATGGTCAAACCTGTATTAACTTGTATCTGTCAGATCTTCATTATATCATTTCCTCTCGGTTCTGCTATCTAGAATTCTTTTTTTCACCTAAGTTTTCTTGATCGTTTGTGGCTTCATGCATATTCTAGAGCGGAAGACTTCTGGTAACTGAATACTCAGGAGAACTGCTAACAACAGGCTGTTGGAGAAGGAAGGAGTAGGCCCATACTAACCTTATTATCCACAAAAAGATTTTCAGATCCCCATACACTTAACAATGAAGCTATCGGAATTCATTTGACTCCAGGCTACATCTGGCATCATTGGAAATGGGTACTGTGATTGCCGAATACAGTACAGGCTCAAACTTCCAAATAGATAATGTCAGAACATTTCCAAAATGGGGTGCTAACATCAAGATATACTGTACCAATCAACACACATCAGGCAGGGCAGATATGGGATGCAGGACTGGGAAGGAAGCTAGAGATTCTGTTTGCATTGCCTGGGTCCACAGTGAGGTAACTTTACTGCTTGAATTGCTTGCTGTATGGCATTGAGAGGAATCCCCAATAGAGTTCTTTGTGTTATGCTCTGGTAAGGGTTCAAATCTAGGAAATGAGCATGCTGAAGTTTTTGAAAGTGTTCACAAAAGGGTCTGTTTTAGAACCTAAAAGAAGTCCGACCCTGACAGTTCAGGATAATGGGAGGGAGGTGAAGTGGCCTCAGATTGCAGGCAATGCTCTTCTGGGTGTCATTTCTCTCCTCAGTGTTTCTGCCAGCCTGGAATACTCATCTGAAACTTCTGTCTTTTCGGAAGGATGCCTTCACTCTGAATCAGCAAGCAAAGGTCACATTACAAGTGTGTTTCGAGGACGACAACATTTTGATTAGTTACGCAAGAGTCCCTCGGCTTTCCCCAGGATGTCATATTCTAACATTTTCCATTATTTTAAGAAAACCATGTAAGTTGACACTGTTCTGCAATAAGAACTTGAATTTTGTGGCTTATTTTCTTTGCCATTATGTGCCAGCACCGTGGGCATCGTTGCAGGGAATAAATGACTCTTCCCCAATAAACCAAATGCCTAAAGAAGCCCCTAGAGGAGGCAGGGATGTCCATAAAAGTTGAAATGGATTTCATAATATGGTATT